>NC_056727.1:1186306454-1186556454 GCF_019279795.1 Protopterus annectens
TCATGTAGGCAAGACACTTGAATAATAGTAGGCGATAATGTTTGTATCCAGAGAGGTCAATACTGCTACTTACCATTATTTGCTTTGAAATCTTGTTGCTACTTTCACAACTGACTTGCTGCAAGGGCACATTGCTTTATGAACAGATTAATGTGTTTTATCTTTACTTACAGAGTGCATTTCAGACTATAAGCATTGCTTTTCTGTTTGCATTATTCTCCGTAGCTGTTGTTATTGTATATACCACTTATTTCACCCTGCAGTATTTTTCTATATAATTATGACAGTTTAATGGAAATTTCAGTTTTTGAAAGCTGACCGTTTTGTTCAGAAGACTGGAGTATTAATTATTATCAAAGTCATGGGTTTTGCATTATTATCACAGAGAATTATGTTAAGGCTCTGATGCCTACCTGGCTGCCCTCCACAGAAGTGGATATCACACAAAAACTGTTAATCATTTTTCCCTGACAGGTGTACATTATTTTTGCTAATGCTGTAATGTACTATAGAGTGACAGAAATGTTTGTCCTGCTATGAATTTTATTAGCAAGTATTTTTTTTGTTTTGCATTTGTGAGAGAGAGGCAATCAGTATTAAGTTGTGTGTACACATACAAAGTATTCTTTTTTATGTATTTTGTGCATGATGGATGGATACATTCATGGATTTTTTTTGTCTGTTTAGCAATCAAGTTATTTTTTTCATTTGCATTAGGTAGGGAGAAGAAGGAATCTCTATTAAGTTATATGTACTCCTATGGACCCATCCTTTCTTATGTATTTTTGTGGGTCTATATTATAACGGCGAATGCTTAAAATAGCAAATGCTGTATAATTGACCCCAAAAAAACGAAAACACAAATTTCTGAACAAATCCTGTGTCTTCAGGATTTTGCCGTTTCAACATTTAGTTCTCAGTTAAACAACGTTCGCTATATTAAGCATTCACTTACTTAATAGGGAACCTATTTTTGTATGATGGATGGATACATCCATGTATATTGTTTTGGATTTAGCAATCATTTTTTTTACTTATGCATGTTTTCTTTTCTGTTATGTTTTTCCTTATTCACAGCTATGGTGCCCAAGATATTTTCTCTCCATAAATTGCCATACATTGATGTTGAGAATAATGTGATCATTTAGGCCATACATTGCCATGTGCCATTCCTATTAGAGAGAGGTAAGGTAACAAGTCCCTTTGTGACCATATCTAAGAGCAGATGGTGAATGTTGTTAACACAGTATGAGGCCATCGAGATATATATTCCAAAATAAGACATAGAGCCAGTGATGTGATTACAGTTCCCAGTCATCAGGTAGATGTAATTGCCCATGAATATATGATATCTGGGGGTGGTCTTCCTACTGAACCACCACTGACTGAAACAGAGGAATTCCTGTCCATTGACAGAGATCCAGACAGCTCAACACAGGGTTCACACAGAATCATTGATGTTGGGGCTGAAATGGCAGATAACCCATTTGTGTCTACAGCAGAATGTTCAGGTATGTTAAATAATTAAATAATTGTCATTGTATACATGCATCTCTATCTATCTATCTATCTATCTATCTATCTATCTATCTATCTATCTATATGTACAGAGCCAAATATATACATACAGAGCCAAAGATACAGGATGTGGACAAGAATGAAGTGGGGGTAGTACAGTGAACAGTAACAATTTCTATGAGATGTGTCTTATTCTGCAGCTGTAAAGGCAATTGTTTTTTGTTTCGTCTCTCATTTCTTTCTGATGTCTATCATCCCTGATCCATCTCCCTTATTTGTAGGTATATCTGGGTCTATCATTGCACAGCCACCTGCACATGGTAAGCACAACTTCTGCATTCTTATTAATGTCCAAAAGTTAGATGCATGTGCAATTGAAAGTTATTTGATTTCATTCCATTCCATTAGCATATTTTAATTTGTAATATACATTTCGCATAACATAGGTTTGGTTGTTTATTCTATTTTTCTTTTTTTTTTTTTTTTGCTTACTTGTTCACAGGATCATAGGTTCATTGGAGATTGCTAGGCTAATGGCTAAAGGGCCCTTAAAAGCCTAGCTAATATAACCCAATTTTGTCCAATATATGGCCCCTAGGATGGCCTTTGCATTGAGTATCTTCCAGATTGTCCCTGTCTATAAGGGACAAAGGCCCTACCTCAGCCAGGTGTGAATTTGTGATTCCCCATCCATTGATCCAAATTGTGTTTGAAGAGGGCCACGAAAGGCTCTGCTTAATGTGAATAGGAATCCTGTTCCAAAGAAGGGGCAATCTTTGAGACGCATATCTCTCTCTCCAGCATGTTTTGTTTGCAGTGTGAAGTTTAGATCTCTAGATCAGGTGACCCCTTATGCTGTTTGACTTTCAGATGTTTAGCAGCTCCATCAGGGCTGGATTTATGAGTGCCTTGTGTGTCAGCATAGGTCACCCCTTAATAGTCGGTAGGAAACAGAGTAAAGGGATAGGGCCTTTAGTCTATTTTCATAGTTCAAGTTGTGTACGCCCTATATTTTCTTTGTGAGGAACATCTGTGGTCACACCAGCTGCTGTAAGTGCCTAGTCAGGTACATGCCAAATGGCACATTGTACTCAATTATTGGTCTAATGAGGACTCTGCACAGTGGGACAATAATTTCCTTGTCTCTGTATGCCATACCTTTACTTATAAGTTGTGCCACATAAAAGGATTTCTTCACCACTGTGGGCTCATTGTGGTCAATGCTCAGTCTATTATCTATCTGTATACCTAGATCTCTCACCTTTGAGTCTACCCTTAGGGGTGTACTATTGATGCTGTAATTTGCAGGGCTATTTGACTTTTCAAAAGGTATGATAATGCATTTTTATGCATTTAGTTTTAGGCTATGGTTCTGGCACCCATCATTTGTCTGATCTAGACCCTCCTGAATGATATCTACATTGTTGGGGGATTCAGTGATTTCCCCAGCTGCCAGTCATCTGTACACTTTATCATCCAGAGGCCTTCCACATTAACCTTGACTTTGGAGAAGTGTATTCTGAACAGGAGTGGTCCCAGCACTAAGCGCTGTGACACACCACTAATAACTGGTCTCTTGCTGGATCTGGATTCACCCACTTTAACCACATGTGCCCTGTCTGTGAGCAAATTAGCTATCTATCTGGTGATGTAGGGATTTATGCCAAGTTTATGAGCTTATTTATAATACCTAAGTGGGGAATTCTGTCAAATGCCTTGGACAGGATGAGGTAGGCAGTATGTACTGTTTTACTCTTATCCATGGCCTTTGTGACTTTTTCAAAGAAATCCACCAGATTCAGTAGGCATGACTTGCCCTTGAAAAAGCTAAATTGGGTTGGGTCTAGTGTTTGGTGGTTTGCCATGTCATTATTTATCAGCTGCATGATTATTCTAATCATGGCCTTACATGAAAGACAAGTAAAACTTTTGGGTCTGTTAGGGTAGTTAAAACCACCCATAAGTATGGTATTAGACTGGATGGTGAGTGATTCGAGTAACTTTAGGTACGATGTATGTGTTTCCTGGCTAATGGAGGGGGACCTGTAGCAAGAAAGAATATGGTAATGGATTTTCCCCATAGTTAGTTGGACATGGAGTAGCTCAATTCTGTCATATTGGCTGACCAGCCTAGAGATATGCTTATCCTTTAAATAGATAAAAACACCTTTTCCTCTTTCATGTTCAGTGGGTGGTAAGAATGTTTGAAAGGCATTATAGCCATACAATGTGGTGTGCTTTCTGTGACTTTGAATCATGTTTCATTAACTGCATAGATGTCAGCATTTTCCAGAGTGAGGAGAGCTTCCAGGGAGTGCAGTTTCTTGTTGAGACTCCTAACAATGAGCAGTAACATCTTTAGCTTGTCTTGAGGAGCCTTTATCATAGGCAATCCTGCTAATGGCACTGTAGAATTCCTGCCACCTGATGTCAGAGTATCAGTACCCTCTGATGATGATGGAGGTGATAAAGTGGTACAATCAGTGGGTGCAGGGGGTCAGTCTGACATTGAAGTTATGCCCCTAACACTTTCTTCCCCTACTTTGGGCGTGCCATTATACCTACACATACCCATGACACAGCTACCTCAGACATTATACAGGTTGAGGGTGACACAGTTGATCAGTGTAGTGTGGTTACTCCAGTTGCAGAACTGGTTGACTCTCCCTGTAACTATCATGAGGGTGAGGTGCCATACAGACAGGTTTTTAGAGGTGCTCAGAAGAGGCCTGCTGTCCACCTTGCTTTGGATGTTGATGTGTCAATAGTTGCCACACAATGTATTTGTATGGTCATCAAGGTGGCACAGACATGTTTCACAATGTCCTAAAAAGATACAGTATGAGTACTAAACATTGTGCATTCTGACATGCAGGACTGCCTTATATATGTGGGTGATAACTTGGACAGGATGAATGACACAGTGGATCAGGCAGTGTCTGTAATGGAACAGCTGCAGGGGGAAGGTCGGCATCCATGTGGCCGTAAAGCTATGACATCATTCAGGGTTCATGGTACTGGATGTAGTAGTGATGAGAGCTCATCCAGCAGACAACACTCACATTCAGGTATCACCCCAAATTCTAGTCAGGGCAATGGAACTAACAGTGAAACTCCTGGCAGAGGTAGTTTTCATGGTTGAGGGTGACGAAGAAAAACTGACTAGACTATGACACATGGCTCACATCTGTCTGACATGCCAGGACGTAATGCAACATAGTGCTTCATTATGTTTCTGCATATAGATACAGTCAACAAATACTTGCCCATTCCACCTCACACACACACACACATACACACACACACACACACACACACACACACACACACACACACACACACACACACACACACACACACACACACACACACACACACACACACACACACACACACACACACACACACACACACACACACACACACACACACTCTTGACTGCTAAACATATCGTGTTACTGGCCCTGCAAACTGGATATGTAAAGAATTAATTTTTGTTTTACTTGCACACACTCACTTGTTTGGTGTCAGGCTTGCCCTCCTGTTCCCCCACAAACCTTATGCAAGTGATGATAACTGTGCCCTGCCCTGCACATATTTCTTTGCGACTTCATGTTGCACATATGTCTGATACATGGAGTGCTTGCATGCTCAGATCCTTTCTGTAATGTAACCGTATTATAGAATAAATACAATTAATCATAGTTCATAATCACTTTTGTATGATTGCTTCTGTAATTGTTGACAGTCACTGTATTTCTGTTAATCTTGTTACTCATGAAGTCAAAGTAAATCTTTAAGTCTTGCTTACTGTTATACTTGTGCAAATGATAGTACCTTTGTCTTGCCCAGTGGTTTATTTACAGTGGCCATCTGAAATGTTTGATGCACATTACTGGGTCAAATCTATAGCTGTGTATTGCAAACATCAGTCATAGGCTCATAGGAGGTTACTAGGCTAATGGCCCTGGGGCCCTTACAAGCTTACCTTAGAGTTTATCCCCAAAAAAGAAACCTCAGTCAGCACCTGTCTTACCTGTCAGTGAGGGACAAAGGTGGAACTCCTGGGACAAATTTGTGGTTTCCCATCCACTCATCAAGGTTGTGTTTGAAGAGGGTCAACGAGGTACTCTGACATGTATGGGAAGTCTATTGCAAATATGGGGCAGACTCTGGGAGACAAACTGCCTCTCCAGCAGGTTTTATTGAGGTCACATATTTGATATAGGCCTACTGAGCTAGTAATGCATGAGAAGTTAGACTTACGAATATGGAGCATTTCTAGTAGGGCAGGGTCTGATAATGCCTTGTAAGCAAGACACAGATCACCTCTGAGAAATCTGTATGATACCAAGTAGAGTGATAGTGATTTGAGCCTGTCCACATAGGACAGGTGGTGGAGGCCATGGATTCTCTTTGTGAGGTATTTCTGCTTTCTGTGGCCTTTCCAGTTGATGCAGGTGTTGGGAAAGGTACATACAATATGGGGCATTACACTCAATTATAGGTCTAATGAGGGAGGACTACAGAGAGGTAATACAATCCTTTTTTCTGGATGCAATCTCTTTACTTATGAGATGAACCAAGTAAACGGCTTTTCTTACCACTCCTGCCACATGATGGTCAAATGTGAGATTGTTGTCAACCTGCGTTCCCAAGTCTCTCACCATAGGTTATGTGCTTAGGGGGTTGCCGTTGATGTGTTAATCAATAGGGTCCATGTTTTTGCTGAATGGTATGACAATGCATTTGTTTGTGTTTAACTTAAGGCCATGACTTTGGCACCAATTATTTGTAGCTGTGAGACCCTCTTGCAGTATGTTAACATAATCTGGGGAGTCAATGACAGCACCCAACTTACAGTCATCTACAAACTTGGTCAGCCACAGACCCATTGTATTTGCCTGGACCTCTAAGAAGTAGATGCCAAAAAGTTGGGGGTTCCAGGACAGATCCCTGGGGAACACCACTAGTGACAGGTCTGCTGTTGAAGGTGGTTGCACCTATTTTGACCTTGTTCATAGGTGCATAGGTTGTGGGTCATATCTGTGAGCCAGTTGGCCACACATCTGATGAGACAGGGATTCACACCAAGTTGTGTTAGCATTTGGATGATGCCTGAGTGGGGGATTGTGTCAAAGCCTTGGCCAGGTAAATGTAAGCTGTATGTACTGACTTTCCCTCATCTAGGGCCTTGGTGACAGTCTCAAAGAAGTCAACTAGGTTCAGTAGTAGGCAAGATCTGCCCCTGATAAATCCAAATTGGGTGGGGTCAAGTGCTTGGAGATTGTCTATGTCCTTGTTTATGAGATCCATAATAATACACTCCATGGCTTTACAGATCAGACTTGTCAAGCTAATGGGGCAATAGCTTCCTGGGTTAGTAGTGGAACCACCTTTGTGCAAGTGGATGACAATGGCATTTCTCCAGTCTGCCGGAATGAAGTCTGTAATAAGCTATTACTGGCATTACTGCAAACCTGGGGCATGTATCACCTTAGGGACATATGATAATTTGCATAACATTCTAATAATCTATATAACTGTATTGCTTTTTCTATATAGGTTCTAGACTTACCTTGGTAATAATACAGATGTGTCTCCTGGGGGGGGGGGGGTGTCTGAGTCTGATGCTAATACAATACAACCATTACATGGTTAAGTAAAATTTGTACACTTTGGCAGACACCGGCTTTAATACCTGTATGTGCTAAGACTCTTATTCTTTCTTTTAGGTAGTCAGCATATGTGCTATCCTTTGACTCTTAACAAGAGTCAGGGCGTATTATCCACACCTATATCTACCAGCAGCATCTGTGGCTGTTGTTTGTCCCTCAGACTTCTCAGCTGTTTCTGCTGCAGCTGCAGCTGCTGGCCCTGCCTGTGGTATAGGGAACTCTGATACTGCTCCTAGTTGTCTTTGTTGATGTTGTCTCCTGAGAATGATATTGTACAACATGGAACTGTAAGTATTTTGGCAGAGGTGGCTGGCTTATACTGCAGAGGATCTCCTGAGGTGTCTAGACACTGGAACCCTGATCTGAGTAAGCCAAGTATACATCCTATGATATTCCTAGTTTGAGCATGGGCATCCCTATATCCTTGCTTAGTGAGGTTGCCTGGGGTTCTCACTGGTGTCATGAGTCATGGTTTCAAGGCATAACCTGCATCCCCCCACTAGATGCCCTTATGGAATGTCATCTCTAGCAAACCTTGTGTACAGATCAAGTGCCATATGTATGAGTCATGAAAACTGCCTGGGATACCTGCACAGACATTGTAGATGGTACCTTGGACAGTACAGACAACCTAACAGTTTATAAAGTGGCATGCTTTTCTGTTGATATAACTCCTTCCCTGTTCACCAGGTTGGGCCTTTATTTCTATGTGTGTGCAATCTATGGTCCCCAAAAAACTTCAGGAAAGTGTGCTCTTTCATAAAATTCCTGCATGGTTCTTGCTCTGTCCTGTGGAGTGCGTGGGAAACAAATATGCTCCCTTGCATGTTGTAGCATTGAATTTAGAAACTGATTTAATATTCTTGAAGCTGAGGCCCTGTGACACCCCTAAAATATATCCACTGTGGGTTGCTGGAAAGTACTTGCAGCTAGTATATGTAATGCTACACATACTTTTGTTTCCATTGAGATGAGTTGTCCATGGTTTCCTTGGAACGTCAGGTGAAGGTGGCAGAAGTTGTATATTTCCTCTAGTATTTCTCTGTCTACCCAGTATTGCTATATAATTTCTGTGTCACAAAGTCCATAATAAGTCAAATGTTGTCTAAACACCTTTTGTTTTCTTCTTCTTGGACAAGGTATGTCAGCAGCAGCACCTTGAATTAAAGTCTGTTGCACTTACAGGATTACAATGGCAGCAGCAAATGCTAGGATGTTTTTTTTTTCATCATGGTTATAATCCAAAACGTTTTAGATTTCAGGGCAGAGTACTCCATTGAGTATACACAATTGCTTCAAACATGATTGAGCAATTTCCTACAGTTTCCACAGCTAGTCTGGTTGAAATGAGCATCCTGTGGCAGTGTAACAATGGGTCTACTTTAAAATTTCAACTTACCAGAATGTTGACTTTCAAATCATCAAGACACAGAAACATACCCAAACACAAGACATCAGAACACCACATTGCAGAGCACACATAGCACACACACACACACACACACACACACACACACACACACACACACACACACACACACACACACACACACACACACCAATGTCTCACAGCCTCTAAGGCCATTCACTATACCTAATATATTAGTCATAGGAGACTCAATTGTGAGGCACACAGATGTGCCCCTCACCAGGCTGGATAAGGAGAAAATCACAGTGAGTTGCTTGTCAGGTGCCAGAATCTGCCATGTCACACAAGCACTCAAGTGTCTCAACAACAGGCACTGTTATGATTCTGTCATTGTTCATGTTGATGTGAATGACCTGAGATGTACCTCTCTGGCCTATATGAAGAGAGACATGATCTAGCTCACTGAGTATGTGTCCCAGGCAGGTATGTCCTTAGCCTTCAGCAGCATTTTACCATCACCAGGAATGATGCCTCAATACAAACAGAAAATCATTGACTTTAATAATTGGCTTAGTTTCTGGTGTCATTCCAAGGGGATCCAGTACCTGACACCCTGGGATGACATGATTGATAGGCCTCAGTGCTTTGCCAGAGATGGCCTTCATCTGTCCCACCCCCCCCCCAAGCTTCCGGCTATTGGAAAAGGCTCTTGCCTCCCCCATAGTGCCTTTCTTAGGCAATGTCATGAGGACAAAATTTCCAATGTAAAAGGGCATGCTGCTGAATGCTAGGAGCCTTAACATGAAATTGCATGCACTGGAAGCATTCCTAACCTTAGAAGATGGTTACATTTATGCAGTCACTGAAACCTGGTTTAAATCTGTCGAGAGCACCCCAACCTTACCAGGCTACTCATCCTTCAGTACATTCAGACCCCAGACTGAGGGCAATAAAACTAAAGGAGGTGGAGTATCAATATGCATTAATGGTAAACACACCTCCAGACTGGTCAAACAGTATGATGCACAAGAGACACTTCAGGTGGAGCTAACTGTAGACAAGACACCTATCCAAGTCAAAGCCAGCTATAGACCCCCATCCGTGAATCAAGATACCCACTCTGCCTATTTGGATCTATTTGACTCTATCAAGTTTCATCTTCTCACCCTGATCCTGGGTGACTTTAACTACCCACCCATAGACTGGAAGAATTATTTATGCCAAAATGCACTTGCCCAGAGATTTGGGGGGGTGAAAGGTGCTTGGTATCACATCTGGACAGAGGAAGGATGACAAGGAGACATGGTGGTGGAATGAGGAAGTACAGGAGAGTATACAGAGAAAGAGGTTGGCAAAGAAGAAGTGGGATTGTCAGAGAGATGAAGAAAGTAGACAGGAGTATAAGGAGATGAGGTGCATGGCAAAGAGAGAGGTGGCGAAGGCTAAGGATAAGGCATATGAAGAGTTGTATGAAAGGTTGGACACTAAGCAGGTAGAAAAGGACCTGTACCGATTGGCTAGACAGAGGGACCAAGCTAGGAAAGATGTGCAGCAGGTGAAGGTGATAAAGGATAATGAGGGAAACATACTCACAAGCGAGGAGAGTGTGTTGAGGAGATGGAAAGAGTACTTTGAGGGGTTGATGAATGAAGAGAATGAGAGGGAGAGAAGGTTGGATGATGTAGGGATAGTGAATCAAGAAGTACAATGGATTAGCAAGGAGGAAGTAAGGATAGCTATGAAGAGAATGAAGAATGGAAAGGCTGTTGGCCCAGATGACATACCTGTGGAAGCATGGAGGTGTTTAGGTGAAATGGCAATGGAGTTTTTAACCAGATTGTTTAATGAAATCTTGGAAAGTGAGAGGATGCCTGAGGAATGGAGAAAAAGTGTTTTGGTACCAATTTTTAAGAATAAGGGTGATGTGCAGAGCTGTAGTACCTACAGAGGGATTAAATTGATCAGTCACAGCATGAAGTTATGGGAAAGAGTAGTGGAACCAAGGTTAGGAAGGGACGTGATGATTAGTGATCAGCAGTATGGTTTCATGCCAGGAAAGAGCACTACAGATGCGATCTCTGGTCTGAGAGTGTTGATGGAGAAGTACAGAGAATGTCGGAAGGAGTTGCATTGTGTTTTTGTAGACTTAGAGAAAGCATATGACAGGGTGCCTAGAGAGGAGTTGTGGTATTGTATGAGGAAATCGGGAGTGTCAGAAAAGTATGTAAGAGTGGTACAGGATATGTACGAGGGTAGTGTGACAGCGGTGAGGTCTGCAGTGGGAGTGACGGATGTGTTTAAGGTGGAGGTGGGGTTACATCAAGGATCAGCTCTGAGCCCTTTCTTATTTGCAATGGTGATGGACAGGTTGACAGACGAGATCAGACAGGAGTCCCGGTGGACTATGATGTTTGCAGATGACATTGTGATCTGTAGTGAGAGTAGGGAACAGGTGAAGGAGACCCTGGAGAGATGGAGATATGCTCTAGAGAGAAGAGGAATGAAGGTCAGCAGGACTAAGACAGAATATATGTGTGTGAATGAGAGGGAGGATAGAGGAATGGTGAGGATGCAAGGAGTAGAGGTGGCAAAGGTGGATGAGTTTAAATAGTTAGGGTCAATAGTTTAGAGTAACGGTGACTGTGGAAGAGAGGTGAAGAAGAGAGTACAGGCAGGATGGAGTGGGTGGAGAAGAGTGTCCGGAGTGATTTGTGACAGACGAGAACCTGTAAGAATGAAAGGGAAGGTCTACAAGAGGGTAGTGAGACCACCTATGTTATATGGGTTGGAGACAGTGGCATTGACAAAAAGGCAGGAGTTTGAGCTGGATGTGGCAGAATTAAAGATGTTAAGATTTGCACTGGGTGTGACGAGGGTAGACAGGATTAGGAATAAGTATATTAAAGGGTCAGCCCAGGTTGGAAGGTTTGGAGACAAAGCCAGATAGGCATGATTACATTGGTTTGGACATGTGCTGAGGAGGGATGCCGAGTATATTGTGAAAAAGATGCTAAGGATGAAGCTACCAGGTAACAGGAAAAGAGGAAGGCCTAAGATAAGGGTTATGGATGTGGTGAGAGAGGACATGCAGATGGTTGGTATCTCAAAGCAAGATGCAGAGGACAGGAAGAAATGGAAACAAGTGATCTGCTGTGGCGGCCTCTAACGGGAACAGCCAAAAGAAGAAGATGATGATGATGCACTTGCCCAGAGATTTCTGTACTTCGTCAACTCATACCTTGGACCAGCTGGTCGGCACTCTCACAACAAGTGAAAACATCTTAGACCTAGTATTGATAACATGGGTGATTGCTATAGCACCCATACAGTTTCCTCTTTCCTTGTAAGATTCAACCAAAAAGCAGTCACTTTCAAAGTCACCATCACCCCTGACCCCCTCCCAGTTGTGATTAGACCAAAAAAAATGTTTCTAAAACTGATTACAACCTCCTGCAGGCATGCTTGAACAGCTTCATAGCTCCCTCCTCCTCTGAGGGACCAGTCACCTATACAGAGACCTACACCAAAGTTCTATACAAGCACCTATATAGCTTCAGGAACTAAGAAATACCAGCCATGACCACAACATGCTCCTCTAAGAAGATTAAACCTGCTTGGTGGACTTCTGCCATAAGTAGACTTTACAATAAAAGAAAAAAAAAACGCTGTTCAGGAGTAAGAAGGAACAGGTCCCAAATTAGATGCAAGCTCTCCTTAGCCTGAACAAGCAAGTAAGGGCCCTAGGTAGATCCTCTAAGGCTAACTATGAGTCCAAATTGTCCTCCTCAACAAAGACAATCACAAAGCCTTCTTTAGTTACATACATAACCTCAAGGGTAAGACCAAGATCTGTGCAGAACTAGTGGTCAGTGGCACCACACACATTAACACCATTGGCATAGCTAACCTGCTAGCATATAGGTTCAGTGAAAACTTCATCCTTCCACCCCCCCGACAGCAAATCAGGACATCCCCAACACCTTCCCCCATGCCTTATCTCCAGGAAGCAGGTCAGAAATGCCCTCTCTAAGGACAAAAACACTGCTTCCCTGTGACCAGACAACATCCCAGGCTGCATCCTACATGAACTCAAGCAGGAACTTGCAACACCCTTGGGACCTTCTTCAATCATAGCTTGAGGACTGGATTTGTCCTGGCCGAGTGAAGGACAGTCAGTGTCATTCCATTACATAAAGATGGTGCATCCAATGATCCAGGTAAATATAGGCCCATTAGCCTAACTAGCCTGATCTATAAGGCCATGGAATGCATTATCATGGAAATCATAAACAAGGACATCTGCAGTCTCCAAGCACTTGACCCTACTCTGTATGGGTTCGTCAAAGGGAGATAATGCCTGTTAAACCTGGTGGACTTCTTCAAGATGGTCACCAAGGCCCAGGATGAGGGAAAAAGGTGCATACTGCCTACCTAGACTTGGCCAAGGCCTTCAACACCATTCTTCACTCAGACATCATAGACAAATGCAACCAGCTAGGCATCAACCCATATGTTATTAGATGGGTAGCTAACTGGCTCACTGACATACCCACCCAGTCAAAATAGGGAAATGTACCTCTAATAGTAGACCAGTTACTAGTGGTGTCTCAAGGATTGGTCTGGGACTGCTGCTGTTTGGAATCTACTTCTCCGATATGCAGGCCAAAACCAAAGGTCTGTGGCTGACCAGATTTGCAGATGACTGCATACTGGGGCTGTCATCAAATCCCCAAATGATGTGACATTCTCCAAGATCATCTCATCCAAACCAATGACTGGTGCCAAAAACATGGCCTCAAACTCAATGCTAAAAAGTCCATCATTATCCCCTTGGGGAGAATGATGTTCCCGCAAATTATCACATCAACAACATCCTAAGCACACAATCAGTAGTGAGAGATTTGGGTATGCAGGCTGATAACAACCTAAGATTTGACCATCATGTAGGCTCTGTGGTATGAAGGGCATTCTATATGGCCCACCTCATAAGTAAAGCCATAGTGTCCATGAAAAAAGAAATCATAACATCCCTGTACTCCTCCCTTATCAGGCCAATAATTGTGTATAACTCCTCTTTCTGTATGTACCTTGCTAAACACCTATGGCAGTTGGAGAGACTGCAAAGGGTCCTGACTAGGAAAATCCAGGGTCTCAAACATCTATCCTATGAGGATAGACTAAAGTCCCTGTTTCTGTACTCTGTTTCATACAGACTTCTCAGAGGTGACCTCTTTCTGGCATATAAACCCATCTCTGACCCTGCCTTATAAGAAATGCTGCATATCTGCAAATAAAATACCACACAGGTAACTCACGCTAGAGACCTCAACCTGGCCTGTGACATCAGTAGAACATACGGGCAGGACAGACTTGTGTCCTGGAGGCTTCTCCGTCTGTAGAATAGGATCCCCTTCACATTAAGCAGAGCACCTCATTGACCAGTTTTAAGTGTAACCTGGATGATTGGATGGGAAGCAGAAAATTCACCCATGGGATCCCACCTATGTCCCTGCTAGACAGGGGTAATAGGTGCTGACTTTGGGAACAAGGGCATAATATTTGGCTAGGCTTATAAGGGCCCCTGAGCCAGTAGCCTAGCAACTTCCTATGTTCCTATGAATAGGTCCGTCATGTTGGGTTGGTTAATTGGCATGAAATCTGTCTACTTATGCTTTCATTTGCATATTTTATCATTTACCCTTGATTTGAGGCTCTACACTAAGAGAAGAGCCATTTAATAAGACCAAATAGCGTCATTGTGTGCATGGGGAGCCATGATGTATACACAATAACTGCACTTAATGTAGCTGTTCATGAATCCAGCATACATCTTACCTTTACTGTAAATAGTTTTATTAACAATTGCATTTTTACATTGTTTTTAGGGTTTGTTGGCATTTGTATTTTATTTGTTAACTGTTTTGCATAATTCAAGTAATCTTTTATCACACATATTGTATACTCTTGAAACATTGTGGTTTTATATGAATTTGCTGTTTATAACATCAATAAAATATATTCGAAAAGATAAAGACTATTAACATTTACATGCAAAAATAGGTTCTCAGAGGCAACCAACACTTTCTATGCAGCACACAATGAACCAGTAACAAAAACTTTCAGAAAGACCATTCACACTTAATGTGCTAAAATTCCTTCACAGAGATAAGTAACAGATACAAATAAGTATTGATTGTAGCTTCATTCTGTCTGCAACTTTTACAGCTGATGGTCTATACAAAACAAAATAAATGCACTACGATAGCCAGTGCGGTAATAACATGCATACATAGCAGAATTATAACTTTTTACAAGTCACACTGTATTTCATGGTCTAGCAGTTACATACTAGCTACATTTAAGAACATCTTATCTTTAAATAACATTCTTACACTTATCAAAAATGCTATTTTTCAAATTATAGTAGTGTTCTGAAGCAATCAGGACACTTTGATACGTGAAACTGTATTGGTATGCAGAAAGGGGCCACTTTCGTGAGAAATGCAATGTGATCAAGTAGTTTTCTGTTGAAACCTTGAAACTGCATAGGTTGACCGGTCACATGGTCAACCCAAACTCCTGAATCCAGAACAGCAAAATTGTGGCCAGGTCAAAACTGAATACATCGACACCCATAGTTCGATGTATGCCACATAGCAGGAGGAGCCGTCAGTCACCCATGTTATGCAGCTTACCATACTGTGACATTCCATAGTCAATGGTACAAGTATTTTACTATTTTGCAGGGGGGAAAGAATCCCTGCACCCCTATGTGGGGGGCTGCATCCACCACACCTCATGCAAATTATATATACCAACTCCGATATCACACTACAATGAGGAAGTGCGTTAATTCTCTGTTCCTCACTGAACTACAATCTCCACTCAAAATTCCAAACTCAAATACTCAAACTACATTACCAATTACCCATTCAATGGTGATATCCACGGTGGTGCAGCAATAGCATTGTTGCCTCTCAGCAAGAGGTTCTCCCATTCGATTCTCGGCTGGAGTGCGGGGAGTGCCTTCTATGTGGAGTCTGCATGTCCTCCCCACGGTTGGGTGGGCATTCGAAAGACATGCGTAAAAGGGGTGTGCCTTAGTTGAAGGTTGAACGTCGAGCTGGCACCTCGGCATTCATGAAAATCTACTGCCAATCATTAGTGGACCGGAGTTCCCCTGTGGCGAACCATAACCGGGAAAAGCTGAAAGACAAACAACAACAACAACACTACCCATTCGATGTTGTGCAGTCGATGTATTTGGGTTCACAAAACTGCCCATTGGAAAACTGCATTTCGATAGTGTCACTCTCGATTGAATGCTGTTCGCAATGGTGATTGTAAACTGATCAAGCTGCCATAGAAAATATCACAAGCATTAAAGTCAAAGTCAAAACAAACTTCATTGTCATTTAGGACTACACAAGGGCAGCCTAAATGAAATTCCAAGTATCAACTCACCAGAGAGAACATAGGAAGTTGTGGGAAGAAAAAGCCAGGGAATTGTTATGGCTAGGCTTGTATAGGCCTTAGGGCCGATAGCTTAGTACTAACCTGTGAACCTATCAAGTAAGGATAACAAGAACAACAGTATAGCATTTCAATTTAAAAAAAGATATTTAATACAAGACCCACAGAAGGATAAATAAAACAATAATAACAGCAAAACCACACAAGCCCCCAAAACAGTGATAAGAAGAATACTGTACATAGCAGTATGACAGAGTAGGATTGCACATGTTAAGACCCTCCTCCTTTGTTCCTCTGCATCAGACAAACAACAGACAATTGCACATGAATAAGAAAATATATTTCTACATCAAAGAATAAAAAAAGATATTGCACATTTTTCAGCTGAGCTAGGTAATGTAAATGATTATTGACTAAATAGATGGTGGTTGGTATCAGAGTTTATAAGTCTCACATTGCTGGTTTGAAGCTGTTTAAGTGTCTGGTGATCCTGCAGTGGATACTCCAATATCTCTTGCCTGAAGACAGTTGTGTAAACCAGCCGTGTGCAGGGTGAGAGGGGTCACAATTTATTTTGGAGGCACATTTAATGCTTCTTGCTGTGAAGAGATCCTGGAGTGATGGTAAGTTTCTGTCCATGATTTTTTCAGCAACTTGCACCACTCTCTCTAGCTACTTTCTTTCTTTCTTTCTGCCATTGTACTGTTACCGAACCAAACTGTGCAGCTACTAGTGAGAATGCTCTCAACTGCTCCTCTGTAGAATACGGTGAGAACAGTAGGTGGGACCATTGCTTTTTTGACCCTTCTGAGAAAGTGGAGACATTGGTGTGCTTTTTTGACCAGCTGTTCAGTGTACACAATCCAAGAGAAGCCCCCAAAATGTGCACCCCTAAAATCTTTATAGATTTGACCCTTTCCACCACTTCACTATTTATCATGAGTGAGCGGTGAGTGTGTTGTTGACCTTTACCTGATGTCTGTAATGATTTCTTTTGTTTTATTGACATTCAGGTCAAGGTTGTTCTTAGCAGACCAGTCAATCAATGAGTAGACCTCATGTCTGTAAGCTCTTTTATCCTCCCCTTTGATGAGGCCCACAAGCATAGTATCATCGGAAAACTTAATGATGTGATGGGCGTTGTATTTTGCGAACAGTCATGGGTGAGGATGGTGAACAACATAGGGCTTATCACACAACCCTGAGGAACACTGGTGTTAAGTATTATGCATCTTGAGGTGTTGTTGTCTGCACATGTCTTCTGTGGTCTGTTCATAGGTTCATAGGTTCATACTAGGCTATCTGCCCTAGGGCATTTAAAAGCCTAGCCAGAGTGTGTTTGGCTTTCGCCACCCATTTTAAATTAATTTTGCTATACCCTTTTTCGAGGTTAGTATACTGTGCCTCTGTCTAACAGTGACACAGAAGTGATACTCGGGGTAAACCTACGATCTCCCATCCACTCATCAAGATTCCTCTTGAAGAGAGTCAATGAGGGACTCTGCCTAACCTGGACTGGGATTTTATTCCAGAGTGAAGGGAGCCTCTGGGTTATGAATCTGTCCCTCCAGCATGTCCTATTTATTTCAGTGCTGAGGTTCAAGTCTCTCGAGCGTGTAGCTCGATGGGATTTGGATTTTCTGAGGTGCAGCATGTCCATTAATCCCGGGTTGGACATGGCTTTATACATCAGGCACAGATCACCTCTGAGCAGGCGGTATGCCACTGAGTAGAGCTGGAGTTTCTTTAACCGGGCAGCATATGGCATCTGTTTGAGCCCTTTGATCCTCTTGGTGAGGTACGTTTGGGGTCTTTCCAGTTGCTGCAGGTGTCTGGTAAGGTACATCCCAAAAGGGGCATTGTACTCAATTATGGGCCTGATGAGGGATGAGTAAAGAGGCACGATGACCTCCCCTGATCTAGATGTGAATCCCTTCATGATTAGGTGGGCTATATAAAATGTTCTTCTAACCACTTTGGCCATGTGGTTGTCAAATGAGAGATTGCTATCAACTTGGGTCCCCAGGTCCCTAATTACTTCTTCTGTACTTAATGGATTACCACCTATGTGGTAATTTGTGGGCACTTTGTTTTTGCCAAAGGGGATGACTATACACTTTAAAGCGTTTAGCTTGAGGCCATGGCTCTAGCACCAGTTGTCTGTTTCTATGAGGCCCTTTTGGAGGATGCTTGTTTCAGCTGGAGAGTCAATTATGGTACCCAGTTTGCAGTCATCTGCGAACTTGGTCAGCCACATTCCTTCCGTGTTGGCCTGTACCTCCGAGAAATATATACCGAACAAGAGAGGTCCCAGGACTGAGCCTTGTGGGACGCCACTTGTAACTAGTTTGGAGTCTGACATGGCTCCAGCAATTCTAACCATGTGGGTTCTGTCCTTGAGCCAGTTTGCAACCCATCTAGTGAGATAGGGGTTTATATTTAAGCTGGTGAGCTTATCTATAATGCCCGAGTGGGGTATTGTATCGAAGGCTTTTGTGAGGTCCAGGTAGGCTGTGTGGACCACCTTCCCCTCGCCAATGGCCTTGGTGACTGTTTCAAAGAAATCGACCAGGTTTAAGAGGCAGGATCTGCCCTTAACAAAGCCAAACTGGGTAGGATCCAGTGTCTGTAGGTCCCCAATATCTTTATTTATGAGGTCCATGATGATCCTTTCCATAGCTTTGCAGACCAAGCTAGTCAGGCTTATGGGGCGATAGTTTCCAGGATCTGTTGAGGCACCACCTTTGTGGAGAGGGACCACTGTTGCTGTATGCCACTCTTTGGGTACATATCCTGTAGTAAGGCTGAGATTGAACAGTAGTTTTATGTTTGGGTTTAGCTCTTCTTGGAGTTTATGTAGGATGCAGTCCGGGACACCGTCTGGTCCCATTGATGCTGTGGTTTTTGCTTTGGAGGCAGCAGCTCTTACCTGAGCATCTGAGATGTCAGGGGGGCAGCACTCTGCTGGGATAGATATTTGCCCTTTTGGTGGGGAGGGGGGGAGACATTTGCGCTGAACCTGTCAGCTAGGATGTTGGCAATGTCTGTGGGTTCGTTGTATTTTTTTGTCATTTTGGACTAATTCTGAGCATATCTGGGAATTCCCACCCAGGTTCCTAACATAACTAAAGAAAGCCTTGTGATTATCCTTAGTGTCCTGTGCAATTATTCTCTCGAAGCTGGCCTTAGATGATTTTATGAGTGCCCATACTTTTTTGCTAATACTGATCAGAGATGGCTTCCCTTTTTGGGATTTTGCTCTATCATGTTGTAGCTTCCTCCTTCTATTGTATAGTTTGTTTATGGCTGGGGTCCACCAGACAGGACGTCTGCCTTTGGAGGATTGGGTCTTGGTTTTATTTGGGATTGCATGATCCATGCATTCCTGAAGGTGTTCTTAGAATGCGTTTATAAAGAATTCTGCAGTCTGGGCCATATTTTCCACAGGCCCGGGGGCTTTGAAGGATTCCACCTCAGTTTTGAGGAGTGTAAAATTTGATTTAGAGAAGTTTTTCACTGTGGTTTTCTGGGCACAGGGTGGGGTTGGGATGTGAATATACAGTGAGATTAGTTTATGGTCTGATCTTAACAGTGAGGGATACACTTCTGGTCTGGAGCATAGAGTCCCCATGTTGGTGATGATCAGGTCCAGTATGTTTTCTCCTCTTGTGGGAGTGGTAACAAGTTGTTCCATAGCATTTGAGTTTATAAATTCTAGGAACCTTTGGGCTAGGGTGTTGGAGCTAGAGTAATGCTCCCAGTCTATGTTTGGGTAGTTGAAGTCACCCAATATAATGGTGTTTGGAGAGACCTTCATATTTTCCAGTGTTCTCAGGAAGGCCGAGTGGGGTTCCTGAGTTTGGGAGGGTGGTCTGTAGCAGGCTATAAACTGGAAGGCAGTTTTACCCACTGTTAGTTGCACATGGATAGTCTCTGATGCTTCGTGCTGTGCCACCAACCTGGAGGTGTGGGTATCTTTGACGAATATTGATACTCCTCCTCCTTTTGTGGTTCGGTCCAAGTTTTGGGGCCAAAAAGCATGGTATGAGGTATAACCTGGTAGTGTTGGGGTGCTCTTGGGAGCCTTGAACCAGGTTTCTGTTACAGCACAGATATCAATGTTCTCCATGCTAAGGAGAGTTTCTAATGTGTGCATCTTGAGGTTTAGACTTCTGGGATTGAGTAGCATTACTCTTAGTTTCTTATCCCTTGTGATACCTATGGAGGTGGGTTTGTCTTTTGAACCTTGCCTAAAAAAGGCACTATGGGGTAGCAAGAGCCTTTGCCAATATCCAAAAGCCCAGGGCTGACAGGTGCAAGCCGTCCCTAACGAAGCATCGTGGCTTGTCGAGCATGTCATCCCAGGCTGACAGGCATTGGATCCCCTTTGAATGACACCAATACTTAAGTGAATTGTTGAAATTGATCATCTTGTCTTCATATTGTGCCATCATTCTTGGTGAGGGTAAGATGCTACTCAAGGTCAGGGTCATACCGGCCTGGGCTACATGCTCAGAGAGCTCCTCTATGTCTCTTTTCATGTAGTCCAGGGAGGTACGTCTCAGGTCATTCACACCAGCAAGGACAATGACTGAGTCATATTTGTACTTGCCTTGGAGTGACCTGAGTGCTTGTGTTATGGGGTGGATCCTAGCGCCCGACAGGCAGCTCACCGTGACCTTCTCCTTGTTCAGCCTGGTGAGCGGGACGTCAGTGTGCCTGATGATAGAGTCACCTATTACAAGTGTATCAGGTGTGTTGTTTAGCCTTAAGGGCTGTGACTGTTTGGCACACTGGCTTTGTGACCTATGTGTTGCATGTGTTTTGTTTTGGGGTAGCGGTAGCTTGGGTGTCTGCTTTGGAGGTCTCTGCTGCTTAGGCAGATTTTTATTTAGAGCCTCCGAGTATGTTTTTGTGTGTTTATGTGTTTGGTTTGCTGTTGTGGTAGGTCTATGTGAGACTGGAATTGTAGTGAGTGTGGTTTCCTTCTCCTCCTGACTGGTTACGCCAGTACTGAGTTGAGAGAGCTTAGCCTCCATTTTGGCTATATGGTTGCATCTCTCACGTGTTGGAATTTGTTGGGAGGAGGAGAGGGTTGTCTGTGTACATGAGGCAGTTGTAACATTGCCTCAAGATTCCCAGATTCACCAGCTAGACCAGAAAGGAGATTGACAACTGAACTTTGGACATGCTAGAATAGTATTGGGAATTCCTTTATAATTGAAAAAAAGGGCCAATGGGGAACAAGGTACTCAAGGGGAGTTTGTGATGGTGTAGTGCTTTTAATTTTTTAGTGCTGACTTAGTGAGCAAGTGCCAGGTAACTTAAATGCAATGTGTTAAAGGTAACTTAAATGCAAAAATGACAAACAGTAACTTTCTTTCAAGTGAAACAAGGAAATAAGTACAGTAAGTAATGCAGATATCACTAGGGATCCACAGAAGCGCTGAAAAGCCGCGTTTTAGGTGAAATTAGCGTTTCAGGGAAATAACAAGCAAACAAACAACAAGCATACAAACAAAGCTAGATTCAGCAGGCCTGGATCTAGTCTATGCTACAGCAAACAAGGTGTACCAATTTCAGTAAGAAACAGTCCAAATATGCAGGCACTATAAGCCTTTAACCAGAAATTCCCAGCTCAGAAGGGCAGAGTCCAGCCTCTCCTCCCACAAGAGTGCAGACCATGAACCCTCTTAATGTAAAATAACTGGCTTGAAGCCCAAGTGCTTAAACCAGAATTAATACACTTTTAGAATAACAGACACTGAGCCCTCAATCAGCAGTTCCCAACTTAGAAGGATGTAAGCTACCTGTTCTGCCACTACAGTGCAGACCACAAACCTTCTTAATGTAAAACAACTGGTCTGAAGCCCAAGTGCTTAAACTAAAAGGCTTAGAATGAGTTACACAAAGCAGTAATAAATACAACTGAGTATTTTTAAGATGACGCAAAAGCAAAATAAAGTAGGAAGATACACAAATACAGTAAAAGCAGATACATTTTTTTTTTCATGAAGAACTCGAGGATCCAGTTGCACATGAGCTTGCTAACTCCAAGATGTACAAGCTTGTCAATAAGCTGTGTAGGAACCACTGTGCTGATGCCGATCTGAAGTCAATAAACAATAGCCTGACATAGTTGTTTCTTCCCTCCAGATGAGTGCATGAGAGGTGCAGTGCCATTGAAATAGCATCTGCAGTGGATCTTTTAGCCAGATAAGTGAACTATAGAGGGTCAAAGGTGGATGAAAGTTTTGCAGACAGATGTCTTTTAACTAGCCTCTCAAAGCATTCCATGGCATTTAAAGTAAGAGCATCTGGTCTATAATCATTCGGGCAGGCTGGATTAGATTTTTTTTTGGGGAGCGGGACAATATTCATCACATTGAAGCAAGAGGGAACTTTACCAAGAATAAGGGAGGTGTTGAAAATATCAATTAGAACTGAGCATAGTTGGTCTGCACAGTCTTTAAGGACTTTGCCCAGTATTTTATCTGGACCAGCAGCCTTCTTGTGGTTCACCTTCTTAAACTGAGATTATATTTCATTGGAGTTGAGGCTAAGCACCCCCTCCTCCTGATCAGTAGGTAGCCTTGTAGCAGTCACGTTGCTCTTCTCTTCGGATCTGCCACTGAAGGAGTTCAACTTTTCCAGGAATTCAATGTTGTCTTCACACTGAGCTGGTCTGGTTTTATAGTCAATAATCTGTTGTATCCCTTGCCAGAGATTCCTGGTGTCCCTCATGTCTGCAAACTGACTTTGTAATTTCCTTCCATATTCCATCTTGGCCTCTTTAATACACCTTTTCAGGTTTGCTGTAGCTTCAGTGAGACCTTCCTTGTCCTTGGCCTTGAATGCTGCATTTCCTGCCTTCAGGAGATCATAGACTTTATTGTTGAGCCATGGCTTTTGGTTTGCTCTGATTGTGATGCTTTTGATGTTAGATACATCATCAACACACTTAGTGATGTCACGTATTACTGCTTCCATGTAATCATCTATGTTCACCTGCTCATCTGATATAGCTCCCTGTTTGAAAATATCCCAGCAGGTACTATCAAAGCAGTCTTGTAGACATTCCAAAGCCCCCTCTTGCCAAACCCTGACCTCCTTAACTGTGGGCTTTTCTCTGATCAGAGCCGGTTTGTAGGCTGGTAGAAGCATGATGGTAAGTTGGTCAGAGCTTCCTAAGTCAGGTTGCTGTATTGCTCTGTAGGCACCTTTGATGTTGGAATATGCCTTGTCCAGAATTTTTGCACCCCTTGTAGGAAAATCTACAAATTGATAGTAGTGTGGTAGCACCTCTCTCTCAGATCTGCTTGATTAAAATCACCAGCAACCATGTGTGCAAAGTCTGAGTTTTTCCTCTGCAGCTCACAGCTAGAGTTATAAAGATTGCTCAGGGTGTGTGGTGTTTGCACTGGCTGGAATGTATACCACTGTTACATACATTCCATTTAGCTCTCTAGGTACATAAAAGGGTCTGCATTTTAATGACAGGAACTCTAGATTATCAAAGCAATGTGACTGAACAATCTCACAGTTCTTACACCATCTTTCATTCACATAGATGCAGACTCCACCTTCCTTGGCCTTTCCACACAAAGCTTGACATCTGTCTGCACGAAAGAGCGTTGAGACCCTCTAAGCTAACAGCACTATCATGGATCTTGTTATGAAGCCACATCTCAGTAATCATCAATAAACAGGTATTTCTCACCTTATTTTCGCTGTAGAGTTCCAGCCTCAGGTCATCCATTTTACTTTCCAGTGCATGTGCATTTGTTAGCAGTACTAGAGGCAGAGCAGGCCTGTGAGGATTAGTTTTCAGCTTTGCAGCAGTTCCAGCCCTGCAGCCCCTTTTTCTGGTTCTCTGACATCTTTTCATCTTCTGTCTTGTCATGAGTGTTCCAGAACCTTCCATCTCATGTTTAGGGACTTTAAGGCATGCTGGTTTAAAATACACAGCTCCAACATTTCTGTGAGTGTAGTAGGCCCCAGGAACTCTGCTGACTGCAGGGAGTCTAGCTAACAGCATGAAACTGCTAACTTCTTAAATTTCAGAAGCTTCTGTCTGCTGTAAGTTAATGTACTCACACTTAAGCCCAGAAAGTGATTTTGCTGAAGTTTTATGTGAAAAAGATGACAGATCAAACATATCTCTCTGATGAGCTGACATAGCCGCAGCAACACAGGGTGCTGCAATTTTTTTACATGCAAATGACTGCATAATGACATATAAATGAGCGTAAGCATGCTAATGACAGGCACTGTGCATGTAAATGACAACACTATACAATGTATAATTCAAAAATGCATATAAATATATGAATATCAGCTTTTGTACAACAGCATTTCTCAGTGAACAGTGTTATCACTTACATAGAGATGCTGTGAGTAACATCTGCTTCAGCCACTTATAATGTGTTATTAGCTGCACTGGAAGCTATCATCCACAATGTTCTATGCCACTGCTGCTATGCTGCAGAAGGGTCCACCACTGTCTAGTATACTATTACCTCCACAACCAGGACATAGTTGACCATGTGGACCATTAACTTGTCATAGTAAATGAGATTGTATATCTTGGTGAAGCTATGAACTGTACTGGGTATAGCCACTTGAAATGGACAGGTTTTATGAAAGAAATCAGATGAACAATGACTCATTGGAGAAGGGCTTGGCAAGCCAGTCCATTTTTTGTCAAGAAAGCCCTATGGACAAAAGCAAAAAGAGTCATGTCAAAATTATACCACAAGATGACACTGTCAGGTCTGAAGGTATCCAGCATACTAAGATACTTTTCCTTTCTCATTGTCCTTTTGTGTATTCCTCTGCTTATCTCCCCGCTTTCTGACTGTCCCCATTTCCAAACCATTTGTAAAATAAATATAGCTGACACATTCACATGTAGCCTTAAGTCTGCTCTCAGCTGTGCCTGAGTTGCATATATAAATATATCTCACTACATTGCCAGCTCACTACATCAGTATGCACTACACTGACCACAATCTGTCAAAACTCAATACATTGACACATGGGTACACAGTGTCAATCACTAACTGTGGTGCATGCAAAATAAAAAAAAATACAAATGTTGTTTCTTGCACTGTGCACCCATACACCCTATTAATTATATACATATATAGATAGATAGAAGTATATCTACCAACTTCAAGATTGCAAAATACTGGAAATGGACAAAATCCCACTCTCCACTGTGTAGCAGTCCTGCAAAGCAAATATTAGCATCCTGTGAACTGTCATTTCAAATAAAACAGCTTCATTCCAAAACATTCAATGTACTGAGTATATGACAAAACACACTAAACCCACACATGTGCAGTGCTTATATGAAAGTGTGAATGCACACTGTGGTGAGCATACCACCTGCATACAGACTCCAGTTCACATGATCTGTCATAGTGCTACTTACCTAATTGCACAGTGCCTTCCATTTTTGCATATGCACAGCTTCATTATGCAACTCTTTTCTCAGCAATCTGTGCTTTCAAAGCACTTACACATGGCATTCCCACTGGGCTGAGTCACAAAATTCTAACTGCAGTTTATTGCAGTATCATTCTTTTGAATACTACCTCCCCCAACAAATAATTAATATATTCATATACCAGGCAATACATTTCAAATACTAAATGCTACACAGGGGAAGATTACTACCATTCTGGGTTTTTCATTACTGCATCATGTATCACAACAGCACCTCTGCATTCTCACTACATTTGTAATAATCATTCAAAAATGTACAGTCATAGAGCTCTGTTTATACTGTTATTTTGCACAAAATTTACAATTAATTTCAATTTCATAAATGTCCAAATGCATGTACCTAATATGCAGTGAATCTCACTAATGGTGGCATATTCTTACTGCTACTCTATAATGTAGCATAATGTAATTACATATTGTGCAATTAATTTCAATAAATATCCTAGGCAATTCTCCAACAAGCAGTAAATTCCAAAACTTGTGCCATACATACCTCTCACCTGTACAGATTTTTGCCTCATATTTTGGGTCTGATTTCATAAATTTGTGGTTTTCTGGCAAATTAGTGGCAAATCATTAAAGACTGGAATCAGAACATAATGACAGGCATTTGAGTTTCATACTTCATATCCTTCAGGAAATTCATGCTAATGCAAAACCTGTTACTCTATCAGCTTTCTAAGTTTGTAACAGCAATATTTAAAAATTGTTCGTTTTTGAGCATTTGTCCCACTTTTATATATGGCTTTGGCCAGATTTCTTGCTCTAAGAGGTTAAGAGGTATGTGCCATATTCTTGCTGTAACATTCTAGTCAATCAAGACAGAATGACATATTGAGAAATATATTGCATTATTACCCTTATTGTATGGCTGTGACACTCTATAACTCATCATTTTTCATCACACTAACATTAATACTACAGTTATATTAATGATTGGAGTAATATTTATATCACATAACATTTCATTATTAAATAATATTACACCTTTTGCACTTTTAAATAATACATTCAAAATATAATCTGCCCTTACTTTACATAGAGCTCCCAGCACTCAGCTATTACTAAAGCATTTATTAAATGGTTTACATATTGTGTAATACTGCTTAACAAGCAACAGCTCAAACTATACTACTTATTTTACTTTATATTACAATAAAAATATTGAATGTTTTTCTATACATTTTACAATATACTATACCAATAACATTTCAAAACAAGACATTGTAGACACGTCTTTCTTCCATTAACAGCACTTAACTAACTTGTAATTCATTTATATGATAAAATAGTACCACAGGACAGTTGATATTTCCCACACAAATACACATCTAACTTGTCAGAAAAAAAATACTCAAAAAGGCTTTTCATTCTAATGATAAAATGCTGTTACAGTAGCAACTACTTTATAAAGATTAATTACAGCCTCAGCCTATCTGCATTTTTAAAATAATCACTTTATGTAGCAAAAAAAGTTGCCATTACATACAGTGCTGCAAAAGAATGCATAAATACACAATTTATGTTTACAGTTCCTTTTCTTCTCTGTTGCACTTCTGCTTAGTGTGGTACTGCCACGGTTTTCACTTTGAACCTTTCACAAACTAAAAGTTTTTACCATACTGTTAGAACTGGACCAGATTCATGAATGTATATGCTTCACAGTAAGTGCATTAGCCAGCGGATCGAGTGCTAAATGGTATTCATTAAACAGCTCTGCATGTCACTCCTGGCTTCAAAATAAAGGTAAGGAGCAGAATATGCTTATGAAGGCATAAGTAGATGAAATACATGCTAATGAAGTAATAAGCATGGGAGAGCAATTCAGGAAGGTATAAAATTCATATGTAGACTCTGCACTCCCTTATGCTCTCATTTCCAGTACTCTTTGGAATACAGCCATGATCACACTTAGAAGAAAATGTTAGGGGCTGCTGCTGATATCATTAGCTTACACGTGCAAGAGGCTTGTAATACAAAATGCTGCTCCTGCTTCTTCCAGACCTCTGCCTAGAAGGAGAAAGGTCTTCAAATCATATTTGACTTATCATGGACTTCATTATACAGAAATCATAGGGATAGACAGGGATACCTTTGAGGAAATATGCAACCTCTGCCACACTCACTTGAGGCCCTCAGAAAATCATGGAGAACCCATCCGAGTGGAAGCCAAGGTATGTGAAGCATTATGTGTCTAGCTACATGCACTTTTCAGAGACCCACAGGGATATATTAGGGTTTCATAGGCATCAGCCTCAAGAATATTACAACAATTGCTAAATGCAGTCCTATAACATGCTATGGATCATATCTGGTTATCGCATACCCCAAAGGAGAGAATGACAATGATGCAACATTTCTATGCTGCAGTATATTTCCCAGAGGTTCTGGGGGGCATAGACTGAACACATATTGAAATAAAATTTCCACCTGGTGAACAGGGAAGGGGGTACATTAATATGAAAGGATATCATTCTATCAACTGTCATGTGGTCTGTAATGCTCAAAGGATCATGTACAATGTGTGTGCAGGTAATCTTGGCAGTTTTCACAACTCATACATATGGCACATATGACCTGCTTGTAAGGTTTGATAGGGGTGACTTTCCACAAGGACATCTCGTGAGGCTGCAAGTTATGCACTGGAACCTTGACTCATGGCACCCATGAGCAACCACAAACAAAACCAAAGTTGCAAGCACGAAGAAATTCCTCCAGGACCAAGGCTGAAATACGCTAATAGCGAACTTGAAATATTGAAGTCAAAGATCACTGGTACAGCAAAACTATCCTTTTATTCGCACATAGAGGATTTTATCCCGTAAATAATGGAACTTCATCAGATAATACATTTTAAAAGAGAAAACCCTATTAAAAGAAACCTTGACCAATAAGAATACATCAATTAATGTACATCCTCGCAAAATAACCAATAAAAACATTGGTTTAATCATACAGCATAAGCTGTGTACATATATCCCTCATCCAATCAATATTCAACAACGTTGATCAAATCAGACTACAAATCATAATACAACCGGATATGTTCATCCACTAAATTTCTTGAACATACCCATAATGGTCTACCCATCTTAAAATATATACAAACTATACATTGTATAAAAACCTATATATGTGAACAGTTAAATACCACACTCATTTCTAAGTATTACACAATACAGAATTCATTAAACATTTTCTAGTAAAATTTTTGTTTTAAAGCTAAATAATAAATAAATAGCCCAATTAGTATGAACAAATTTTAAACCTCACTAATCAAAAGTCATTGCTATTAGGCGGACAGTTTTATATAAAATCTCATTAACACAGCGCTATATATCAAGACTTTCATATACCAGAACAATACTTATGTTATTATAATATCTCAAATCCAATGAGCTCATGTTATTCCCTAAATACAAATCTAGCCCACCAATGCGTCTCTACACTAGAGAGCAACAAGCAATCGGTCTTTAATTTCATATAGATCATCACAAGTTCTACAATAAACCTCCAATGCATCAAAAAAATAAATATGTATAAGCATTATCGCGTCAATAAATCTTTATTCTTGATTAACTACAAATGTGAAACAGAAACGTTTATTTTCACATTCATTTAGAAATGAGTTACTAATTGACCAATCAAATCATTTAGAAAATACAGTCACCAATAACTCTAAAGTAAGGGATATGGCCATCGCATCTTAACCATGAATTTGGTGTTTTCTGTTATGCCAATGGAATCTCATATAGACACGCAATAACCAATTGCGTTAACTTTAACCAAAACCTATGAATGTATAATACATAAGACTGGGGTGTGTACACCTGCTCAATGCTCCATTTTTAACTGGCTCACATTTGACCAATTTTCTGGTGCATTTGATCTTAACTACCAATAACTTGCAGGTTACATACCAGAACTGAGGCATATACACCTCCTTAAAGCGCCATTGTTTACTGGTTCATGTTTAACCAGTCACATGGCGAATTTGGGCTTAACTACCAATGACTTGCAGGTTGCATAGCCCTACACAATACACAGAATGGGCTATGCTCTGCCTGTCTGATTGCATAAAAAAAAGCGATCATCAACACATTTATTATTTCATTCATTTAATAATAAATGATCCCTAATCAGCCTGATATGCCATTTATAACATTACAATTACTAGTACCCTAAAATAGGGAAAACAGTCACCATAACTAAGGCATATACGCCTCCTTAAAGCTAGATTTTTTACTGGTTCATATTTAACCAATCACATGGTGAATTTGGGCTTAACTACCAATTACTTACAGGTTACATAGCCCTACACAATACACAGAATGGGCTATGCTCTACCTATCAGATCGCATAAAAAAATGCGATCATCAACACATTTATTATTTCATTTATTTAATAATAAATGATCCCTAATCAGCCTGATAGGTCATTTATAACATTACAATTACCAGTAACCCTAAAATATGGAAAGCGGTCACCATACCCAACTTGTATATAAGGTTTACATTATTACACCAATAAAATTGTGTATATAGGTGCGATAACCAATCAGATTACTTTAAACTAAAATCTATACATAAACAACTTTATACTAGGACATATGCACCTCTTCATACTACACTCTTAAATAGTTAATATTTCGCCAATACTCTGGCAAGTTTAAACCTATTATTAATACCACTAAAATAAATGAGCATATTCACTATACCAAATAAGCACTAAATCACCTAACTAATCACACTTACAGTCTCAATGATCCAAAATCTTTAAAAGATCTCATTGTAAATATATCTATATATGTACAAAAAGATTTCAAAAGAAAAATTTACAGGCTATATCCTAGTCAGATAAGACAGATATATTATTAAGCCTATTATAGCGCCTATTAAGGTGTGATAAAACTAATTCCTATCAGGCTACAAAACCTGGATTATAGCAAGACCAGGATACATACCCAACTTTTCATATTCATATATTTGAACAATTAATATTGATCAGTGAAAAAACACTTTAAACATAATAACCATAACTGCCTGATATACACCTATATTAAATACAAAAGGTACGACCACTTATTACCAAATGTGTCTCCCAATAGTTGTTAATATTCCAATAACATCACATATTGCAGCTCACTAGCCAGTAACAGTCCAGAAAATGTTTAGCTATAATGACTGATGGTAACTCGTATCATAACTTTCATATGACAATAATTCAACATAAATTTAATATTCACTATTAGAAAAAAGGGGGGAAGATCACTTACTTCAAAAGAAATATGTTATTTATTATATATATTATCTTACATACAGTAATATAAAATGTAAACATTTAATTTTAAGACCAAATATTACATGGATATTGCTTTCAATTTAAGCAAACTTATAACTGAAGCTGCCTCATTTAATCATGGCCAGCAATGCACAGCAAATCGTAATTGCCAATATAATTCAGCCTTTTCAAGGAGTAATGGCCAGGCACCCCCTCTATTTGATTCCAAAAAAGTTTGTAACACTTTATATTTAAAACAGTGAGCATTGTTTTCTGAAATGTGTCTATATAGAGCATTGGTTGTTTTTTTTAGAATGAATATCAGATAACTGCTCACTAATTCTATTTTTTAGTTTCTGTTCAGTCTTGCCCACATAAAAACATGGGCAAGTTAAACATTTAGCACAATAAACAACCTTTATGGTGTTGCAACATGGTTTGCCACTAATATGTATAATTTGATGATTAATAATAACTTGTCTTGTTGTTAGAATATACTTGAAAAAACACAAGTTTCACATTTGGTCATACACTCCTTACTGGACAACCTCTTAGGATATTCAAACATATTTTTCAGATTAAGACCTCTTTTAAAGACAATAGTAGATTTATCACCTAATTGGCTTCTAAAGTTAGAATAATTTATCAGGACATCCCAGTTTTTCATAAAAATATGCCTAATAGCATAACTGTCATCACTAAAAGCTGTAATAAAGGCACTAGTGTAGGCATCATTTTCTTGTATTTCAGAAGACACAATTTCATCAGTAATCTCTGATGAAATATTAGACACATTTTCTTTATTTGAATCCAAGCTCATTACATCCAATGGTTCTAAAATGGAAGGACCTGTATTCAGTAAAGGTTGAAAATGACCTTTAATTCTTTTTTTCTTTTACTTCTGATATGAGTTCAAGAATAAAAAGCTCAGGATATCCTCGATTCAAGAACATAGCTTTTAAAAGTTCACATTCTTCAGCATAATCTAACCAGTCTGTAACCATACAAGCAGCTCTGACTAATTGTCCTTTGACAATAGCTCTTTTTTGGAATGTTGGAGGATTACTTTGAAAATGGAAAAACGCATTAGAGTAAGTGGGTTTACGATATATTTTTGCTGGTTTGTGATTTATATTATCTTTCTTTAATAATACATCTAAATAGGTGATTTGCATAAAATCAATTACATGAGTAAATTGAAGAAAACTAGTAGTATTATTAATGTAGGATATAAAAGAACCAATTTCACTGTTATCACACGACCATAAAATAAAAATATTATCTTGGTATCTCAAATACAAATCACAATAGGAAAAATAAGATGAATTTAACAGATATTTATATTCCCACATTATCATTATAATATTAGCGTATAGCCCACCACATGCAGAGCCCATGGAAGTACCATCTTGTTGTAAATCTATTTCCTTTTCGTATAAGATAAAAATTAGATTTTAAGACCAAGTCTAACAAAAGTTCGTATGTATTAATATGATCTTGAGATAGTCCCTTCTGACCTAGGAATTCCCTAAACCATTCTTCCCCAGTGGAATGTGGGATAGTGGTATACAAGTCTTTAATATCAATCGTAATAAAAGTCCAATTACTATTGTAAGGGAGACCATTTAACCTTTTAAGGAAATCCCATGAATCAATACAGACATATGGTTCAGTATAGACGATGCTCTTTAACTCTGAATCTAAAAATGTTGCTATAGGTTGAGTAATAGATCCCCTAGCATCCACTGTAGGGCACATCAAGGGTTGATGTATATCCTTATGTAATTTTGGAAGACAGAAAATAGTAGGTGTATTAGACAAATCAACATTTAAAAATTATATTGATGGATATCGATGGCACCTTCAAGAAATAAATCATAGATGTAACTGTGAATTCTACCATATACAGTGTTCATTTCATTAATTAAACTCTTTTTATCTGTATCAGAATTAAGAAGATTTTTCATTTTTATCACATAATCACATATATCAATATCAACAAGACTCCCATCTTTATCCGGCTTGATAAACTGTATTTGTGAGTTCTCTCTCAAAAATTCCAAAACAGCACGTTCACGCATACTAAGATTGTCATAAAAACACTTATTCTTTCCAGTATATATACTTCTAATATCAAGCTCACACATATTTTGAAATAACATCAAAGTGGGATGAAGTGGGGGATTGTATATGCTGGCTACTCTTAAAGGATTGCTAACATATACATCATTCAAAAACATTGAGCATAAATTTAACTTAGAGACATACAGTCTCAAGTCCATCAATGTCTGTACATAGTTCATACGTTTAGAAGGAACAAAAGTCCATCCTTTGGAAAAAAGATTACACATGGTAGAAATTTCCAAGGATGAAAAATTATAAACTTTAAAGTCACCTTTAGCATTTGTGGAAATCTGTAGTACTGGCAGTCTAAATTCATCATTTGCAGGTTCAAAAACCATTTTATCTAGTTCCTCCCATTCCAGTTCTGAGGACCTTTGCCTCTCTGGTTCTTCCATAACCCTCTGTTTGACTCAGCACCTCTCATTTGATATGTTTGCCACCCAACGTTCTGGTGATTCTGGTTCTTCAGACGCTCTGAATGCCTTGGAACAGTGGTCTGTCGGTTTCCTAAAAAATCTTTGGTGTCATCCAGATTGTCATTATGCCAATCAATGTTAGCTTCATTATTGTTATGCCCATTAGATATGTCTCTTGATTTTTTAGAAAATGTTTGTAAGCTAGGAGGAACTGGATATGCAGTATTATTACCATAGGCTTCCATGTCTCTTGTTATTTTCTTCATCGTCCTTGTTTTTATCACATTCATCTGTTCTTCTACAGACCGTAATATTCGAGCATACTCTAACTGATTATCAGAAAAGCTAAGATCTTGAATGATGGAATTGTTCAGCACCAAAATGTCTTTAGTAAGCGTTTTAGTGGTATTATTATTGGACTTTATAACCAAGTCCATATATTCAAATCCATGTTTGTCAAAAAGCTGAAGAAGTTCTTTATGAAATGGTGAATTTTCAACCAATCCTGTAGGGAAACACCATAAACACAAGCCTTTCAGCACAATCTGTCTTTTAATACACTCTCTGAAATAATCTGAGTCCATCTGTAATTTTTTGATTTTTAACAGGCATTGATAAAATTCTGATAACTTGTCACATACACTTTGGTTGATAGTAACTGGTTCATGACTAAACATGGTCGAACACTTTAAGAATTCTTTAAAGTTAACAGTCTGAAAGTTATTAGACTGGTTGGGGCAGTTAGAATGAACATTAGTTCCTGATCCCCTACTCATGTCAGTGTCTGTATTTAATATTTGCGATAAGTGGTTACCTGAGTGAGTACTTGTTCCATTTCCTATTTGCAATGAAGAACTTGTAATGCTGTATGTAGAAAGCTGAGAAAGATGTGAGGTTTGTGATGTCTGCTGAAAAGCCAGTAACTGTTCAAGTTTGTCCATCCTTTGATTTAGTTGCTGTATTAAAGTCATCAATTCACCCATGAGCAACCCACACAACTCCACTGAGCAAGGATACAGTGATGCTCATGTTCAAATTAGGAATAGTATAGAGCATGTACTTAGCTTGTTCAAATCAAGATTCCAGTGTCTGGACACATCTGGTGGTTCCCTGGAGTATGACCCAGCCATTTCAACCAAAAATTGTTAGGAAACAGCTTCAATAGGACAGAAAGGCCAAGGACCACTGTTTCCAGCTCCACAGGCTGGGCCAGCAGAGCCAGCAGATACAAATGAGGAGTATGAAGAAGACTCAGCAGATGTGGGTGATCCTGACAGACATCCGCATGCACAATACGCTATGTCCCTGGCTAACAGGCAAAGAATAGCACATACATTCACTACCTCACTACCTAAGTGAAAGTTAAGAAGCCAGGTACATACAAACAGTAACAGAGATGTATGCAAAATTAGCAACCTTTGCAAATGTACTTGTTGTGTTCTATGAGCACCAGACAGAATCATCCCAAGAACAGACAACTTGTAGCAACAGCATTAACCAAGGTAAGTGATGAACCTGTAAAGAAGAGATAGAAATGATTACACTCATATGCAAGCATTGTAAATAAGTAAGATAAAACATGGCTCAACTGTACAGAAATGCAGGCAGTGACACGAGTGATATATGCAACATAAATATTAATCTCAGCAATACTGTGCATCACACATTAAAGTTGCCCAGTGTAGACACCCTAAAAGTGACTGGGAGAATCTTAGCATCATTTACATAAGGTGCTCAACAAGCACTAATTACTAACTAGTAGGGCTGCATTACTAAAACTACTAGCACAAATACAATTAGCATCAGCAACTACATAACAATCATTTAAAACAGAAGGAAAAAACATAAAAACAAGTCAGTATAATACATTTCGTTAAAACAAGAATCTTGGTAAGCAAGCATTATCTACCCACTCTGCATCAAACATAGGCAACCCTAAGTTACAAAGAAATGTGCAAAGGTCAAGACACAGTCATCTTCACTTGCACTAGATTTGGGGGCTGTTACAGAAGGGTAAGCGTGACACCAAAGAAGTGAGTTTGTGTGAGTGAGAAATCAGGTTAACAGCAAGTATCCATTGTCAGAGCCAATACCAATAGCTGTAAATCATTCAATAGTAATGTTTATGTGTGTGTGTGTGTGTGTGTGTGTGTGTGTGTGTGTGTGTGTGTGTGTGTGTGTGTGTGTGTGTGTGTGTGTGTGTGTGTGAGACTATGTCCATGACCACAACCATGTGGTCTAGCATGACTTGGTATGGGTGTGGACATCTCAATCATTGATGGTGCAATGCATGTAGTGTCAGTACTGGAGTGGGATCTGACACAACCACATTGGCTACCATCTGACGATGTAGCAGGTTCCAGCCATGTGGATGCTGACCCTCCGACAACAGACATTCCATTACAGACACTGCATAATCCAGTGTGCCATTCATCTAGTCCAAGGAGTCAGCTACATGGTTCAGGTAGTTATCTTGCTCATCAGAGTGAACAACATTCAGTACTCCAACTATCTGTTCTGAGGACTTGGCAGAACATGCATGTGTCTCTGTCATGGCCCTACAAATACATTGTATGGCACCTACTGACACACTGACAACAGGGGGAGAGAGGAAAGTAGGCCTCCTCTGTGTAGCTCTACCAATGTTCCTGTGTGGTACTTCACCCTCATGATGGCTAGGAGAAGAATATGCTAGCTCTGTAACTGGAGTAACTGCACTATTCAGATCAACCATGTCACCCTCAACATTTCCTATCTTAGATAGCTCAGTGTCATGCATATGCATAGTCTTACTGACTGTTTCTAAATTCTGGGCAGAGGATATAGGACCACAACCTCAGTGTCAGACTGAGTCTTTGAATCCCCACACTGTGCCTCTTCATTATCATTATCAGAGACTATCAACACTATGAAATCAAGCAGTAGGAGTTTCACAGTGCTGGTGGCAGGATCCCCTGTGATTAGAGTAATAAAACACAACAAATAGAGAAATAAAAGAAAAACAATGATCATACTTATACTATATTGCCCTATGTCAAGCAATAATAGATGAAAATGCAGTTTAAAAAGAAATTAAGGTAAACTTCAAGAGGAATTCAATACATTAATACAAGTAGAAAAGTATGGCCATACCATCTGAAAGTGGTCATGGAACCTTAGTACCAGATGTGCCTAGACAGACAGTATGGAGATGGAAAGAGGAATGATAAGTATTAAAATTAAGATGACACATTAAAGACAAAACTCAGTTAGTTGTGCATATAAGAAAGATATTATACACTGATACTTCTATCCTGTCTCTCTTCCCTCTTTTCCTTCTCTTTCTCTTATAGATATATATAATTGATGGCATACCTGGAGCTTCAGCAATAGATATCCTTTGATCAACCTCCACCTCTGCACCTATGCCCAACACTACATTGGGAACCCCTGATGAGCATTAAAAATGAATCAAGTGTGAGAAATTAAAATGTTGCCAATATCGATAAGCTTTGATAATCTCAGGCATAGACAACAGGCTTAACACAGTTATTGGTCTAAAATGTAACTTTCAAATTGCTATTGTTCATATAAAAATGTTCTCACGTGTTCAAATCTTCAGAGAAATGTTGCTAAAAACATATAACATTAGCTGAGGATACTTAAAAAAAAAACAGCTATATATTCTGTAATTATACAAATGGACAAACTGTAGACATCATTCAATGTTTCATGAAATATAAGCCATCACAGCAGTTTAAATAATTTATTTGTAAAGAAGCCTCACATACCATGACAAGATTTATATGAAAGTCTGAAAAAGTAATTCCATTGCAGCAAGCAGCGTATCTCAAGTCAGTTAACTCCAGCAGTCCCCATACTGTGATACAAGTGCCTTAGCACCAGATTGTACTTATACAGTGCAGATTAATTCATCTGGACTATGTGAATAAGTAAATCAGGAGTCAACTCATTGTCATTCATGAATCACACAATCTGCTCAAAGGATTGGGTTGGTAAACATGGTATGAGGGCCTACCAGATGTTCACTCTAGCATTACAAGAACGAGTATTGAGAAGTGGGGCATTGCCAAGGGTACGAAAGTGTGATTCATTAGGAGTAGTGCAGGGGCCTTAGTGGATGAATAATTAAATGATTAACACTAATGCCACTCTGATGTACACTGTGTCAGAGAGAATAAACTTACAAAATGAAATGAGATTACTTTGACTTAATTAGGAGATAAAACATTGTAACCTATTTCTGAATATATGCTTAAGAAGTAAACATGCCTATGAGTACAAATTGTTTGTAAGTTATTTGAAGTATAAAGAAACATGCAAACAACTCATATCTAAATACATGCAAACCATAACGACCTTACAAATGTATGAAAAGAGTTACTGCTCACAAAAAGGGAAGAGCACACTCTTGTACTGCATACATTTGTCATTACTGTGACATGATTTGTTGCAAATATCAAATGCATATAAACATCAATTGCAAAATGACAAATCACAACTTTGATAAAATGGATATATTGCTCCAGCATTGTGAAGTGTTAGTATAGCAAAGCTTGAATATATGTGCTCCCATTTCTCTGCCTCATAATCCATCTATGTATGTAGCACATACTTTTAATTTTCTTTGTGTCAGTGCCATGGTTTTAAGGTTCAAATCTAGAATGGGTGATGCCTGTGTGAAACTATGGATCCTTAATGTCCACACTTTCTTGCTATAAGACCACAGAGTTTAGAATTCATCTTACAGACACATTTTTCTTGTTTTTTTGTCTTTATTCTTTGTGCGCAGCTTGGCATTGCACTTCTGTGACTGTCAGCTTTCACTAGTGGTAAGCAATGCTTCACTTTTCAAGGCAAAAAGTCAAACATTTAATTTGGAATGCTATTAGTAGTCCAAATGAGACTGGCACTGGTGCATTTCTGTCAGCAATCTGGAGAGTACTGAGTGAAGAAAATGCACTTGCCAATTACCTTTTTCTGTGAAACAAGAAGTTAATGCATTAAGTCTGGAAAACCAGCAGAGAACAAGCCAGGTTCCAATCCAGACGACAGATAGCTTTTTCTGAGGGGGGTCAGAATAAGATTTGTCACACACTTTTTATTATGACTTGATTAACCCACCTCTGTGTAATGAGTGCTAAATATGCTGCCTATACTCTGTGAATTTATGTACAGCATAATGCTGATCATATTTAATTGAAATAGCAGTTCCATATGCATAATGCTAAAAATACTTAGTAGTGACTGGCAAAAAGTCAGTTGCTTTGTGACTTTCCCTGTGGCTCAGCATGCTAACTTGCTGACATATGTGTAACAGTGACAGTAATGTTGGGTTTGATTTCAGCTTTTGATAACTTTAATGTGCTATTCACTGTGACCCAAATGTTTTGTGTGTGTGTGTGTGTGTGTGTGTGTGTGTGTGTGTGTGTGTGTGTGTGTGTGTGTGTGTGTGTGTGTGTGTGTGTGTGAGTGAAGACAATGCACCTGTAAATTGCTGTTCTCTTTGACTCAGTGTATTAAGTAAGCAGTAAGTTTGGAGGAACAGCAGAGGTAAAGCTGGGTTTGAATCCAGACTGCAGATAGTTTATACTGAGGGATCCAGAATGTGAGCTGCACAAACTTTTTATTATGAATTAAGCAACCCAACTCTGTGCAAGGAATGCTAAATATGTTACCTATACTTTTTGTAAATTTGTGTTAAGCATAACACTGATTATATTTAACTCACTCAGGCATAAACAAACTTCTTTCACACTTCCAGTTCATACCCATTCAACTTTATGGCAACCAGAACTTTTTTGGGGCTTGGCTTCTTGAACTAAGTGACTTCCAAGTAATAATAGGAAGTATTAGAAAGGGGAAGTAGTTATTAACAAAATGACACTAAGATCGTGACTCAAGGATGTCCTGCAGTGGAGAAATTAATTTCTGTTCGCCAATTATTATTCATATTTTCAAATTTATGTTCATATTTTTATAACTGAGAGTCCTACATGTTATTGTGGTATATGGTGTGAAACATCAATGTGGGAGACAGGACAATTAACTGCCAATGTTGGTGGACATCACACAATACTGGAAATATTGCTAGTTTGCTAGCAATTATGAAAATAATATTTCCATAGGCACTTAATACTTCAAAAACCAAGTAACTTACAAAGTTTTGCATGACGTCAAATGGAACCTTAGATGTCGTTGAAGAAAACTGACTTTGATGTTAGCACTGTAAGCTGTACATCTTGAGAGATATAACTTACTACTTGTTTTGCTAATTATGCGATTATGCATATGTTTTAATTTCTGTAAATAACGCAATAAACATATACGTTTAGAGGAATTTCTTGTTGTCACCTGAAAGCTTATGTTTGGGTAACAAAAATGTCTTACACTGCATGTCTAGGTTGTTCAGTTTTCAAGATATGATCATCTGCAAAAGTTTACAAATATTATAATTTGTCATTTGTTTGCATTTTAATATATTACAGTATTTATGAAAAAGACTATCAATACACTGACTATCATCATTGTAAAGAATACTTTTTACTGATATGGTTATTTGTTCAGATTAAATATCTTTTATTGTTCACAAAATATTTCAATTTGTTTATCTTATACTTTTTTTTTCAGTTTATTTTTCAGAAAATACTCTGGAATGCAAGATGTATGTAGGTTGCTGGAGGTGTGACATTTCACACCACATATGTGTTAATGAGTTAATTGAAATTACACTTGCATACATACAATGCTATCTATTGATTGGCAAAAATACAACTATGTAAGTTTCTCTGCATGTTAATGCAATAACATATATGTAAAAGCAACAATAATGCAGGGTTTGATTCTAGCTATTGATCATTTGAATGTACTATTCACAGTGACATACATGTTTTGTTGTTGGAACCTGAACTGTTCTTAGTAGTAATAACATTTGATATGCATGATGTAAAAAATATGAGGTTTACTACAGTGCGAGTAAATAAAATCACTAAGACGATGAGTTTGGAAATATAACATTCTGCATTAATTAACCTTATCTCTAAAGTGGTAATCATGACATTTATTTTAAAAAGATGTAATTCTTACCACTAAATCATGTGTAAAAAATGAGCATTTGTAATCTCTAGTACGGCACCTTCCTTAGGAATTGTCATTAATTGAAGGCCAGATAATGTGTAACAGAAATGCAAGTTAGCATGTGGCAAACATAGTTAAAAGATTGACTGTATTGTGGTAATGCCATAAGTCCTGGGTTTATTTCTGGGTGTACCCTTTATATGGATTCTGTTTTAATATTTACATTTTTTGTGCTTCTGCATCTGTGCACCACATGGCATTGCTCATCATCAACAGTCAGCAGTCACTATCAGTAAGAGACAGTTCACTTCTGAAGGCAAAAAATGAGAAATTTAATTTTTGTTGCTGTCAGTAGTGCAAATCAGACTGACACCTGTGTGTTTCTGTCAGCAATCTGGACAGTAATGAGTGAAGAAAATACAACAGTTGAGTACCTTTCTCTGTAGCTCTGGTGTTAATGCAGTAAGTCTGGAGAAACTGCAGCAGTAAGGAAGAGTTTGAATTCAGTTCACAGATAATTTTAATGAGGCATCAGAATAAGTAGTGTCATAGATTTTTTATCAAAAATCAAACATTAATTAAAACTATCAAAAAATAAATTTGCAGCACAACTCAGTATAACAATTGCTAAATAACTCAACTATAAGCTACATAAATCACTTTAAGCATAACAATGATGATAGTTAATTTAAACTATATATACATATGTATAATCTGCACAATAGATATTCGAAACAGTGTGACTCATCACATACAAATATAAGGTGTGTAAGGCAGTGGGTATCATGTAAAGTATGTACGGCACCTAACCCAACCTGTTTACTCAGGTCATGCAACTCAATGCATATGAAATATATTCACATAAATAAATAATTTCTGTTACATATAACTCCAGTAATATAGTATGTGAAAGTCACACACAAATAGGCATGTCAAAAGTAGATCTCCACTGATGTTGAAATTGTTACATCTCAATTTATAGTGGTCCCAGGGCCCTTACAAGCCTAGCCAAGTTCAACCCGTGTTCCCAAGGGTGTCTGGATCAAGCAGACACCAAAATCAACACCTATTGCCCTTGCCCAAGAAGGACACTGGTGGAACCCATGGGGTGAATTTCCGGTTACCTATCCAATCATCCAAATTATGCTTAAATAGGACCAGTGAGGGGCTTTGTTTAACATGAATAGGAAACTTGTTCCAAAGGTGGGGCAACCTGTCTGAGACAAATCAGTTTCTTCAGTGAGTTCTGTTGATGTCACATACCAGGTTAAGGTCCTTTGAGGGTGTGCCATTTGACTTGGAATGTGCAGCATTTCCATTAAAGCTGGGTCAGAGACTGCTCTATATGCAAGGCACAGGTCACCTCTGAGCAGTCTGTATGACATGGAGTAAAGTGACAATGATTTCAGTCTGTCTGTATAAGAGATATCTTGAAGACCCTGAAATTTCTTTTGCAAGGAACCTTTGTGGTCTCTCCAATTGCTGCAGCTGTTTGGAAAGGAACAACCCAAAGGCAGCGTTCTACTCTATTATTGGCCCAATGCTAGAAGAATACAAGGGGGTTATAACCTCTTTTTTTTCTGGAGGCAATGACCTTACTTATGAGATGAGCAATATAAAATGCCCTTCTTACCACTGTGGAGACATGGTGATTGATCTCTCACCACTGACTGTGCTTAGGGTATTGCTATTGATATGGTTGATTGCAGGAACATTACCCTTGCTGAAGAGGATGATAATGCATTTTTCTGCATTAAGTTTAAAACCCCTACTTTGGCACCCATCATTAATCTGTGGAAGACCTTCTTGCAGGATGTTGGTATTGCTAGGGGTTTCAATTATCACTCCCAGTTTGCAGTCATCAGCAAACTCTGTCAGCCACAGTCCTTTAGTTTTAGCCTGTACTTCAAAGAAGTAGATTCCAAACAGTACGGGTGCCCGAAACGATGCCTGTGGAATACCACTGGTTACAGGTCTGCTGGAGAAGGTGGAGTCCCCTAGTTTGACCGTATGAATACTATCAGTGAGCCAGTTTGCAACTCACCTGACAATATATCGGTTGATACCCAGCTGGGTGAGTTTGTCAATGATGCCTGAGTAGGAGATTGTGACAAAGGCCTTGGCTAACTCTAGGTAGGCTGTATGCACAGATTTATCCTCATCTAGGGCTTTGGTGACTGTTTCAAAGAAGTCCACCAAGTTTAACAGGCATGATCTCCCCTTGACAAAGCCAAACTAGGTGGAGTTAAGCATTTGGAGATTCCCTATTTCTTTATTAATAAGGTCCATGATGATTCATTCCATGGCCTTGCAGATGAAGCTGATCAGTCTAATGGGTCTATAGTTCCTGAGGTCCATGGATGCATCCCCTTTGTGCAAACGGATGACGGCAGCTGTTTCCCATTCCACTGGGATGAAGTCAGTGCTTAGGCTGTGAGTGAAAAATGTGCTCAATGGTGATTCTAATTCATGTTTTAACCCATGTAGAACACAACACAGGATGTTGTCTAGTCCCATACAGACTGTGTTTTTGACCTTGGAGAGGGTGTTTAAAATGTTCTCCTCAGAGATACTATGTGGATGACAAGTGTTAGGGATGCTTTGGAGGATATCTGGTGGAGACAGCTGAGTGAAGTTTTCACTGAACCTGTAAGCCAGCAGGTTTACTATATCCACAGATTCTGTATATGTAGCACCATTAACTATGAGTTCAGTACAAGGGTCTTACATTTGGGGTTATGGATGTAACTAAAGAATGCATTGTGGTTATCCTTAGTTAGTGAAGCTAATTTAGATTTGTAGTTTGCTTTGGAGGACTTCACTAGGAGTCTTATTTGCTTGTTTAAGTTTTGGAGGGATTGTTTCCAGTTTTGAGACCATTCCTTCCTCCTCTTAGACAGCAATTTCTTTCACCTGTTTATAGCCTGTTAATGGCAGTTGTCCACCAGGCAAGTTTGTTTTTCCTTGAAGACCTTGCTTTGATTCTGTGAGGTACAGCAGAGTCAATGCAATTGTACAGGTGCTTGTATAAAGCATTGGTGTATAACTCAGCATAGGTGTCTGTTCCATCAGTGGGGGGACGGGCTATAAAGCTATTTATGTGTCACATAAGAGGTTGTAATTGGAGAAGTTTTTTAGTGTAGTTGTTGCTGGGGGGGGGGGGGCTTGTGTTATAGTTACTTCTAGCGAGACTGATTTGTAATCAGATGTCACCAGGGATGGCCACACACTGGGGGTGGTGTCGCAGTCCCCCATGTTGGTGAGCACCAAATCCAGGATGTTTGAGCCCCTTATGGGTGTGTCAACCAGCTGCTCCAGGGCACTGGAGTTAACAAAGTCCAGGAAGCTTTGGGCAAGTGAGTTAGAACATGTATAATTTACCCAGTCAACAGATAGGTAATTGAAGTCACACAAAACCAGGGTGTTTGGTTGTTTCTTGAATGACTCAAGCAGATCCAAGTAGGCTGAGAAGATGTCCTGATTCATGAAGGGAGTCTTATAGCTGGCAATGACCTGAAGAGGGGTCTTACATACAGTCAATTGCACCTGAAGTAATTCAAGGGAATTGTGCTGTTTAACCAATCTAGAGGTGTATTTATCTTTGATATCGATACACCACCTCCTTTATTTCTCATGGCTTCAGTTTATGGTCTTAAAATGTTACTTCTCATGTGACATTAACAGTTAATAAGTAGCATTTAGCCTTATCTTTTAGTCATGGGTTCAATTCCTGGATGATGTTATGTTTGTATACAATTTTCCTCTTTTACCTAAAATCTACCATACTTAAATTTTATTAATTTCTGATCAAAAATGGTTTACATCAGACTTCAATATTTTTTCAGTATTACAAAGCAATCCCATATTACAATGATGAAAATGTTTTGATAACTTTAACACAGGTTTCACATTTCTACAAAAAAAAATCTGCCATACTTATGCTTCCATCTTAAGTAATACTATAGCTTAATATTGTTGCTGTCTTTGGCCATTAACTCAATGTTCACTAACATAAACTCTATAGATATTCCCCCTTCAATCTGCATTCTGTCTGATGACTATGCATTAAAATAGTAGTATCCATCCCTTTAATTATTTTTGTGAACCTTCAACTTTGCAGACCAAAGTATCTTTTTCTGATGATTTTTACTTCATGTGACATGTTCAAAGAATGAAAGTCAAAGTATAAATCTCATTATCTGACCTTCCAGAGAAATAGGGAATCCATTTTTTTTTTTGGGGGGGGCAGTCCATGTTATACATGGTATTCCTTATCAACACTTTAATTCAGATGAATCACTTTCCTCCCTGTCACATTTCTTCATTGTCCTACTTTTCCATCTGTATGTCATTAATAAAAATCCCATAGCTTAGGCATGATGAATCTTCCTACACCAAAATACATCTCTGCACTTGAAATTCTTATCTTTGTAGCATTTTGCCAAGTTAGTTGGATTTCTTAATGGCTGTCATGCCATTAATGTTTCCAGATCCAAAAAGGTTGAAGCTATCTACTATTTGGTTTCTTCTCCATCTAGAATAAATTTAAGGTGCACATTGATTTTGAGATTATACTGATTAATCTTGATAAGCAGATGTTTAAGACAGTTTTCCCTTTCAGCCAGTAATGTGGTATATTATATAGATACATAAGAATAAGGAAATTATACAAGATAAGAGATGGCAAGAACCATAAAATGCCTAGACATATACACCTTTAGGTAGACACTCTTTTTAAGTCTGTGCCTCCTTTTCAAGCACTTAATACAGCCTACCTCCCAAATCAAACAGGGCTGCACATGACAATGCTGGTGTTAATTTGTGTCTACTCATCCAATCATTATGACTAGATTTAAAGATAGTCAAATTAGTACTTTCTTTGACCTGTATGGGTAACTTATTGCATATACCAGGAATATGTTGAGTTAGGAACATATATCTCCAGTGAATATGTTTGTTTTTTTATGTAGATGCAGATTCCTATTATGGATGTTTATACAACAACTGGTTTTGCAAAGAAAGAGAAGGTCAAATAGGATTCTATCTTTCATGGCTCAAAAACCAAGCCACAAGCCACTTTGAAGCATCCTGTAGGCTACTGCGTATAATGAGAGTTGTGCTAATCTATCAGAATAGTTGAAAATTTAAGGCCTTTGATTTTCTTGGTAAGGTATCATTGGGGCCTATAGAGGTGGGCAATATGCTTACATTGTACATACCAAAAGGGGCACTGGATTCAATAATGAGTCTGTTAAAGGAAGAGTATAGTGAAGGATGGCTTCTTTGGATCTTAAAAACATTCTCTTGGAAATTAACTGAGCCAGACAGAAAGATTTTCTGGCTGTAGTTGAAACCAGATGATCAAATGAGTGCAGTTGCTTAGGTAGTGGTAAAAGTTAATGGTGAATTTGACAGCCCTCTCACCTGAGTCAATTTGCAGGAGATTGCTGGGGATTTTCTACAGGTTTTCTGCAAGATGAAGTAAGTTTACCTGGGTGAAGTCCCTAAAGACCATATATATATATATATATATATATATATTATATATTATATATATATTATATATTTTATATATATATATATATTCATTATTTTTCAACAGTATTATACCAACTACTGAAAAAAATGATCATATTCCAACTGCACTATTATACTGGCAACAATCCTGCTTTATGCAACATATATTGCAGCTATTCTGCAATACCAGTTTGCCCAATATGCACTGAGTAACATTGCATTGTGCAATATGTTTTATGCAACTTTTATATTCTTGCTATAGTCCCAGTACAAGCAATTGCTGTGATATATCTTGCAGTAGTATTATATGACTTTTAGTGATTTTGCACAACACTTTCAATATTTTCCATCAACAACATGCCATACTCCCTGGCAATTGACTATTGTACAATGCACAATGTTATTGTGTAACCCTGCAATTTCATAAAATATTCAATCATAAAATATAATTCCCAACTCAGAAATTTATTGCAATATACTGTGATGTAATTTACAATTACAAAATGTTCTAGAATTTTATTGCTCTACACTTACTTTGAAGTTAACAAACTGAATATTGCTCTATGTATGGCAATGAAAATGCAACGTGTATTAAAACATTATAGTTATTTTCTTACACTGAAGTAAATGCAATTTACTGTTCAGCATCATATCAACATCAGATACTACCACTGTTTTATTACTACCACAACTACACAGCACCTTCTGTTTCCCCTTGCAAATTTCCATAGCAATATTTCACTGACGTTTCAGAAATAGTATAATACAATGGATAGAGTTTGCTCTGCCATATACTGTTTGTTGACTGAGCTTTCTGCTCTGGAAAGTGAGTGAAAGCACTCTGTTGAATGTTGTAGGGTTAAAAAGAAAGAAGATTAAGTGCTTTCGGTTTCAGTAAGTGAGATTGTGCTTTTATAAAGCTTTAAGACAAAACGAATGCTTTGACATTAGGGTTTTGTGTGTGTGTGTGCATGTGTCTGTGTGTGTGTGTGTGTGTGTGTGTGTGTGTGTGTGTGTGTGTGTGTGTGTGTGTGTGTGTGTATGCTTATGGGTTACATACATACATACGTACATACATACAAACAAATATTTCAAGCACAGATAATGCCCTTCTAGCCTGCAAATATACCAAAACTGTTTTTCCCATAATAAGTGTTCAGGCTGTTCTTAAAAATATCTAAACTAGTGCTTGCTTTAATATAATTTGGTAGTCTGCTCCATGCATCATCTGCTCTCTCAGAGAACCAGTCTGTACACTTCTCATTCCTATAGATTCTTCTACATAGGTTGTCTGATGATTCTATATGCAAGCAATAATACCCAACAGGGTGTGTGTTAATGTGTAATTAACACCCTTCCAGGGGTGTAGAGACCTGATGCCTGCGGCATCGGGCCTCTATACCACTGGAAGGGCATTAATTCACATTAACACACACCCTGGAGGGCATTATTGTGCTTAGAGAATGGGCTGTCTGTAAAGTTGTTGTGTTTTACTTACTTATGTATTTTTAAGTACTATTTTTTTAATGTATTTTTGTTGTAAAATAGCTCATCCACTTAACGTTTCATGCTTGTTGTAGTATATGTTAATGGTGTTGGAGGAAGCATTTTACATCCAAAATTTAACTCTTTAAAAAATCTGGGTATTTACTTTATATTTCTGTCCCTTGCTCCTAAAATGTTTGTTTTATTTTCAGTCATTGGAGACAGAAGTTACTAAATAATGACATACATTTGAGTTTCAAAGTATTATTTCCTTCATATAATTACATGCATTTGAGTTTTAGAATTCATACACTTCAGAAAATACATGCTAACAACACAAATTCTGTTCTTCTAGCAACTTTCAATCAAAGTTTATAAGACCAATATTTAAAATGCGTTCCTATTTCTTAGCAACCTTCCAATTATGTCAGGCTTTGTTCAGATTACTTGTGCTAAGAGATTGGCAAGTATGTCTTAGAGGTGAAGATGTACGTAAAATTGCTGCTGCTGCCAGGGATTATTCTCTCACTGTCTCTCACACGCACTACCAGGGATCGTTCATTCACTTTCACACTTCACTCACACAACTCTCTCTCATACAAAAACACACACATGCACATAGTCTCTCTCAGCTTTCATGCATGCATTCACTCAAACATGCAAAGAGAAACATGAACACATACACACACATTTTTCTGTTTCACTGGAGTGATCTCTCTCTCTCTCTTACTCTCATACATGCATATACTGTCACACACATGCTTTACTTTAATTTGTTTTCTTTTTTTGTTTTACGTTCACTAAAGAGCAGAAGTGCTGCTTACCGAGTGTAATATAATGGCTTGCTCACTCTCACTTCACTAGCATACATGCACACACAGACATAAACACGCACACAAACAGTTTCATTTTTCTTTTTTTTTTCCTTTTAATATATTTTAAACTCGTTAACAGCAGAAGCACTGCTTACTTAGTGTAAAATAATGGTGGCCATTCCATTTCCTCAATTCTAGCTCCATGGCAGCTTGATATGCTGCTGTGAAGTGACAGACTCATTTTTCAGCGGGCATTACTTGTACATTAATACAGTGCTGGAGCACGCTCATTCTCCAGTCAGGGTACTGATGTACAGTAAGCCCATTCTCTAATATTTTTTGATAACACCAAACATACCCAGAGGTAGTTATCTCTGAATGCTCTATATACCTGAATAAGATATTCTCTTAAATATCTGTGTGATACATTGTACAAGTTCAGATACTTTAGTCTTTCATAATAACTTAAAATTTTCACATCCTTGGATGCCATTGGTATATTTCTGCTATACTCTTTCCAGTTTACTTATGCTTGTTTTCTTATAAGGTTTCCATATTGTTATTCTATACTCAAGTTTTGGTCTAATGTAATTAACAAACAATGACTCCATCATTTCTGATTTTCTAGACTTTATCATTTTTTATACAAACTATAGTTCTATAACTATCATTGACCAATTAGTTGATATGATTAGAAAAACTCAAAGCTTGATCTACCCATACAACCAGGTCCTTGAATAAATCTACAGTTCCAATCACTGTGTGCTGAATTAACTATTCACCTTTCAATTTATGTCTCTCACATCTCATATGCTAAGCTTTTGATGTATTTCTCAGCATATTTTTCTCCTGTGCCCAAAGAGTCAATCTTGTCAAGTTGTTTTGCAGACATACCCTATTTGTAACACATGAAATAATTTTATCCAAGTTTACCCATTTTCAAGTCATCTGCATACAAACTGTAGAACACCTCAGATGAAACAGATAGGTCTGAAAAATGTATTCTAAACAAGTACAGGCCTAGGGCAGAGCCCTGTGGGACACCCTGACTATAACCAAGAATTTTACCTGTTCAATCACTGTATGATACTTGCTGTGCCCTATTTGCAATCCATGCAGCTATCCATCTTATCAAGAGTGCATCAATACCTAGTTGTTCTAATTTATTGATCAGTGTTTTATGTATGACCTGTTAAATCTATATAAATTGCATCACAGCACAATTATTCATTCATAGCTGTTATTATATATGGTGTCAAGTCCCAACCTTTCCATTTCTGACAATAGCTTATTCAATATTACCTTCTCCATTATTTTCCATAGCATGAAAGGAGACTTAAGGGTCTGTATGACTCTGGGTTTGTTTTATTCCCCTTTCCCTTAAAGACAGGTTTAATAAGTATATGTCTCTAATCTCAAGGAATCTCTCCACACTTATACTACCTAGTAAAAAATAGATATAATGGTACTGTAAATTCTTACTGAAGTGTTCTCAGGTCAGTATTACTAATTCTACCTCCTCCCTGTGCTTTGTTTAGATCCAGTTTGCATACTTCTTTTTTTAGTATAACCTGATTTTGGTATCTGAGGTTACCTGGATGTTACTAGGACAACTTATCACTCCCTTTGTGGAGCCAAATTGTTTGCATAAGATTTTGTAAATGTATATAATCTGTTGTGTCTGAGAATTAATTTTAGAATCTACACACAGGGCCAGATTCACGAAGGCTTGCACAGAGTCTAAGAGTAGAGTAAGACTCCAGACAGCCAATATGTCTGCTGAGCGATCCAGGAACAGCCAGCAGGGGCGTGCATGAGAGCGCCTAAAGCTACTCTTGCACAGACAGTGTTAGGTTATGCAAATTATCTCATTTGCTGCTGAAAGCTATGCAAATGAGGTAAATTTGCGATCCAGGAAACACTAACCTGTCCGAGTAAGAGTAGTGTTATTTGCAGAAATGTACTCCGTTGGTAACTGAGTTCCGTTCTGCAAATAGCAAAATGGAGCTATGATAGCTCCAAATAAAGGATGCATCCAGCTGAGGAAGCATGCCAATGGCCAAATATAAGGCCATTGGCATTTATATGTGTTGCAAATAATAAAAAATATTTTTTTTTCCCGATTTCCGATGTTTAAGCGTAGCGCACTCTAAAACCAGAAAATAAAAAAATAAAAGCCAAAAATAGGCATTTTATTAAAAATATCCATCTGCCATGCAGGTGAATGGCAGGCTGAAGACAACATGGCAACTGAGTAGTGGTTGCTAAGGGGGGAAGCTCAGTCTGAGAGATGTAACCAAGCATTAGTAGGCAATCCTATGCAAATGAGTATAAGGATAGTGAATCCCAATTTTCCCTGCCATGTGAACCATGTCCCTAGAGTGTAAGAGTAGGATTAGGGGCGTAACAGAGTAGAAGATAGGTGACATCATGAGGGGGTATGTATCAAAGACTGTAAGCTTATTGGAGCAGAGTGGCATGTGTTTGCTGTGAGTTACTCAAGACTGGAAGAGGCGTGTGTACAGTTGTCTGAACTGAAACCCAGAAACCGAAGGTGTACGCCGTGGCTATCACTAAACTTTCTTGTAAAGATGCTTATACTGTGTGCGCACGTGTGCGCGCCTGTAAACCTGTCTAAGCCTGTGTGCGCGTGTGTGCACCCGTGTAAGCCTGTGTAAGGCTGTCTAAGCCTGTGTGCGTGGATGTGCACCCGCCTAAGCCTGTGTAAGGCTGTGTGCACACGTGTGCACTCGTGTGCTCGTGTTTGCGCTTGTTTGCGCGGCGCTGCCCCCTGTGGAAACAGAAAGGGAAAAGGAAGGAAAGTAGTAGTAGGAAGTTAACCAAGGAGAACTAGCAGAGCTGCCAGGTGAAATCAATCAGAATCATCCAATTACACGGGCAGTACACTAGCCCAGCCCAGCCCAGCACTTAAAACTCTGCAAACAACCCCCCCCCCATGTTTTACTCAGAAACACTGCAACACTGCAGTATACAAAGAGAAGTGAAAACTTAAAAAGCTTAACTGAGACAAAAAAATGTTAGGGGCTGCCATTGCTATTATAAAGCAACATGTGCAAGATGCTGAGGGTGGTGCCATTGTGAATGTTGCTGAGCAACCCACAGTGAGGAGACGGAGAAGAGTGTACATACCCAGGGTAACCTACCAGGGGCTACATGAGCTGGAGATAGTGGAGCGCTATAGAGTGGACAGAGAGCTCCTGCAGCAAATTGTTGAGCTGTGCAGGCCACACCTCACACACAGAACCAACAGAGGGGAACCCATTCCAGTGGAAACCAAGGTATGTGTTGGCCTAAGAATACGAGCAACAGGTACCTTCCAGAGACCAACTGGTGATATGATGGGGATTTCACAGGCATCAGCATCTAGGGTACTGCACCAGTTCCTAAATGCCATGTCAGCACATGTTGGTGATCATGTATATTTCCCCAATTCCCATGAGGTATTGGCCAGCAATATGCGTCTCTTCCAGCAAATAGCGGAATACCCTGAGGTAGTGGGTGCAATTGACTGCACACACATACACATCAAAGCACCAGCCAGTGAGCGGGGTAGGGCCTACATCAACTGCAAGGGCTTCCACTCCATCAACTGCCAGGTCATGTGCGATGCCCGGGGCATAATACTGAATGTGTGTGCTGGCTGCCCTGGAAGCTACCACGATTCCCATATCTGGCATCTGACACAGCTGTACCAGACGTTTGCCAATGGGGACATCCCTGACGGTCACCTAGTGGGGGATGCTGGATACGCACTGGAGCCATGGATGATGACACCCATTAGAAATGCACACACACCTGAACAAGAACTCCATAATGAGGCACACACACAAACACGAAATGTAATCGAGCGTGTGTTTGGGATGCTCAAGTCATGGTTCCGGTGCCTGGACACATCTGGTGGAGCCTTGCAGTACTCACCAACTACATGTACCCAAATTGTCATGGTATGTGCCATGCTACACAATATGATCCTGCGAAAACAGCTGCAGCAGGAACAGCATGGGGCAGGGCCAAACAGCCCCCCACCATTGCCAAGGCCTGCACAGGCACAGCGTGACTCAAAGGAGGAACAACCTGAGCCTGCCCCAGTAGGCAGAAGGAGGTGTGCCCAGTATGCCTTGGCTTTGGCAAAGAGGCAATGCATAGCACATACACTGGCTCAGTAGGAACCCTGGAAATGATACCTCTCTCTGACTCGCACATAAAATAAAAGGGATGCCTAACTTGACACTACCTGTTTCCAAACATGTATAGGGAGTGTAGTATGTGCATCCGACATAGGCAGCCCTGCAGCACCACCTGAGGCATGATTGCCATGTTTTAAGCAATATAAAGCAGTGCTAAGCAGCATTTACCAATATTTAGTATATGTAAACAAAATTGCCCGTGCTAACTAGCGCAATGTTGGGCAACGTTGAGCAATGTTGGGCAAGGTCGGGCAAAGTCGTGCAAAGTTGAGCAAAGTCAGGTAAACATGCTCATATTTGCTTTACTGTTCCTTAAGCAGTCTGGTCCGCCCAGCATGAAAATAAAAAGCAGTGACAGGGCTCGAACCCAGGATACTGTGCACTATAGTCACAGTACTGAACCACTAAGCCATGATAGCATTGCAGTGGCACAGGCACAGCAGGACAATTGTACACTAATGCAAACACAAAGAAATGTTGTGCCATGCCCCTAAAGAGGCATATGGGTAACCTCCCCCACAGGCCTATGCAGACAGAGAACATCAGCTCAGGCGGTGCGATGTGGGTTGTGTAGGCTATGAAGTCGCAATCTAATATACATGACATTGGATGCTAGGATCTGTAGCACAGTAGTATGCCTCAAACCAGTACGATAGGCAACAGTACAGACTGAAATGGTGTACCATAGATAGCATTGCAGGCATAGCAAATGTGTATAAGTGTCAGGTGAAACCCTCATCCTATGTACACCCACAGTAACAATCAGGTGTGCCCCCGGGTAAAAATGTACAAAGAATAGCTATCCCCCTGTATGTAGAAATGTTGATAAGTCTATGCAAAGTGTCTCATGGAAGCCCTGCAGGCACAGCATGATCCCTGTTGATCTATGACACAAAGGTGAGCCCTGCTGCAAAAATACAACTTGATTTTCCATACACATATAGTATAAATGTCTGTACCGGGCGTGCTCACACACTCCCAACAAATGTAGTGGATTTCATTCAGCATCACACTGAAAGGTCATACTGGGCATGCTCACACACTTAAAGAAACGAACCAAATGTCAGGCAGAAACATACTGAAAGGTCATACTGGGCATGCTCACACACTTAGGCTAAATACGGATGTGATAATAAGGGATCTATGGACAAATGTGGATAGTCATCTCTACTTCCAGAAACACATTCACAAAGTGGTCAGAAAACCATGCTATGTGTTCACACAAACTGCCAAGGTCTGTGCATGTAGGTCAAAGGAGGTTCCCACTACTCAGCAGTCATCAGACCCATCAGAGAGTACCACAACACACTTGCGATGAATCTGACTAGGCACGTTCAGTAGCCAGAAAGACCACTGAAGTGCCTTAACAAGAGGATTACTGGCCTCAAATAGTTGCCCCATGCAACAAGACTGAATGTAACCCAATCTGTACTCCGTTGCATACTGTCTACTCAGGAGATCTCTGCCCAACAGACAGGTCCATGTCATGGCTACACTCAGATCTGTTCTGAGTTACAGCTCAATGGCACTAAATATACAGACCCAAATGATATTGCCAACATCCTGGCAGATAGGATCAGTGTTAACTTTACCCCCCTCTCACCCATGAAAGAGCACATCTCTATAATGGAAGACTGCAAAGTTGCTGTCATCACGCCTGCACAGGTAAAAAACACTCTCCAAAGCCAGTATCACAGCAGCCATAGGACCAGGTAACGTCCCAGGCTGTGTAATATCTACTTCCCTGAAGTAAACTTTAACATGAAAGGTCTGTGGCTACTGAAGTTTCCAGAGGACTGCAAACTAGGAGCCATAACTGTAAACACTAAAGATGTGGACATCCTACAAAAGGGCCTCACTGAGACAGATGGCTGTTGTCAAAGCCATGGGCTCTAGCTCAATGCCAAAAGGTGCATTGTCATCCCCTTTGTTAAAAAACTCTGTAGCCAAGAACTACAACATAGGAGGCAGTATACTTCACACTGAAAGTGTGACAAGAGACCTTGGGTCACAGGTGGACAGTGGACACAACTGTGATAATCACATTCCCACAGTAGTCAGGAAACCCTCCTATGTGGCACACCCCATCACAAAATGTGTCTCATGCAGAATATAAGAGGACATTGTTCCCCTCTACTCATTACTCACTAGAACTATAATAGAGTAGAACGCCACTTTTGCTATGTACCTCACAAGACAACTACAACAACTGGAAAGCCTGCAGCAATACCTCACAAAGAGCATTAGCGGCCTAAAATACATGCCATACACAGACTGTCTCAAAATGCTCCATCCGTACTCCCTTGCATATCGCCTACTTAGAGATGTTCACTGCCTAACATACAAAGCTATGTCAAACACAGAGCTGTTGGACATGCTCCATGTAAAACACTCACAATCCCTCTGACCTTTGGACCCAAAACCACTAGTGAAATACAAAAGGAAGGGGTGTACCCATTTACCTTATGGATACCCACACCTTCAGGTTAGTGGCACAGCATGAGGCCTTGTAGACCATGCAAGTGCAACTAACATTGGGCAAAGCTGCTCATCAGATTGTAGCCTGCTACAGATCACATATCTTGTCTCAGGAACCTCACTCAGTATTCCTGAGAACAGTGGAAAATATAAAGGTCCTATCAAACACCATTATATGAGGATATTGCAACTACCCAAACATTGAGTGCGAGAATTACTCATGTACAACGTCCTTTGCCCAATGTTTCCTAGCATTTAAAAACTCTAACACCCTGGAACAGCTGGTCACCACGCCCACTAGAGGTGACAACATACTGGACATGATCATCACCAACATGGGGTACCAGTGTTCCACAACAGAGATAAACCCCTCACTGGTAATATCAGATCATAAAGTAATCACACTGGACATCCACATCCCACCCCCACACCCAGTCAATGAAACCACTGTGAAGACATTTTCAAAAGCAAACTGCACACTTCCCAAGACCAAAGTGGAATATTCAGAGTTGCGGGTGCCATATCTGACTCTAAGCTAGTCACAAATGGCATCCCACAGGTCTTGGTCCTGGGACGCCACCTGTTCAGTAGATACTGCTCAGAGGTACAGGCAAGCACGGGAGGTGTGTGGCTGAACAGGTTTGCAGATTTGCAGGTTTGTAGGTTTGCAGATGACTGCTAACTGGGGTCCATAATTGACTCTACGGCTGACACAGACATCCTCCAAAAGTGTCTTACAGAGACTGATACTTGGTGTCAAAACAATGCCCTCAAGCTGAATGCCAAAGAATGCATAGTCATCCCCTTTGGGTAAAACAAAGTGCACACAAATTACCACATACGTGGTAATCCAGTATGTACGGAGAAAGTGATTATGGCCCTGGGGACACAGGTAGATAGTAAACTCCCCTTTGATGATCACATGGCCAAAGTGTTTAGACATTCCTTCTATGTAGCCCACTTAAAGTCACCTAATGTAACCCACTTTGTATAGTCTGATGATGTCACCATCCTACAAATATACCTGTGGAAAAAAAAAACTTACGGTAATGTGTATAGTGCGCCGTGTAAATGGGTACTCCTCTAGTATCATAAAGTAGTTAGGTAGTGGTTTGAATCTTGCACTTGACGTGTGTGTTTGTGTGTGGTCTCCTTGGGAAAGAGCAACCTTTTTGGAGAGTAGTAAAATACCTTAAAAGTGGTATACTAATCTTTGTCAAGTCTGATGATGTCACAATCCTACAAATATACCTGTGGAAAAGAGACCTCCCAGTGATGTGTATAGTGTGTCATGATAATGCGTACTCTTCTAATATCATGAAGTAGTTAGGTAGGGTTTTCAATCCTGCACTTGACAGCTGTGTGTGTTTGTGTGTAATTACCTTGGAGAGGAGCAACCTTTTTGGAGAGTAGTAGAACACCTTAAAAGTGGCATGCATATCTATGTCAAGTCTGATGATGTCACCATCCTATAAATATACCTGTGGAAAAGAGAGCTCCCAGTAATGTGTATAGCGCATTGTATTAATGTGCACTCCTGTAGTATCATGAAATAGTGAGGTAGGGGTTTGAATCCTGCACTTGACACTTGTGTATGTAATTACCTTGGAGAGGAGCAACCTATATGTAGAGTAGTAGAACACTTTACAAGTGATATACTTATCTTTGTCAAGTCTGATGATGTCACAATCCTACAAATATACCTGTGGAAAAGAGACCTCCCAGTAATGTGTATAGCGCATCGTGTTAATGAGTACTCCTCTCATATCGTTAAGTAGGGGGTTTGAATCCTGTACTTGACAGCTGTGTGTGTTTGTGTGTAATCACCTTGGAGAAGAACAACCTTTTTTGAGAGTAGTAGAACACCTTAAAAGTGGTATACTTATCTTTGTCAAGTCTGATGATGTCACCATCCTACAAATATACCTGTGGAAAAGTGACCTCCCAGTAATGTGTATAGCGTGTCACGTTAATGTGTATTCCTCTAGTATCATGAAGTAGTTAGGTAGGGGTTTGAATCCTGCACTTGGTGAGTATGTGTGCTGTATGTGTGTGACACTGTTGGTCAATGTGGTGTGGGTTTTGCTTTTACTACTGTAGGACATATCAGTATGCATTGCACATGTGAGGTAGCTGTGTGGCAAATACATATACGTACATGTTACCTCAATTATTGCATGTGTGGGAACCCTGCTTTCTCCAAGAACACAGCTGTCATCTTTGCCAGACTGTGCTGCTGCTTCCCAGACCTTAGGTCACATCTGTATGCTTGTGACAAGGCCAGCCACTGCAGTGATCCCTGGCCTAGGTCATCCGTGTCACACACACTCATTATGGTTTTTATTGAATTGTGTGAGTGAGGGTTTATGGCCGAGGTATATGTCAGACCTGTTCAAATGCAGCAAAGTCTGTCAGTGATGACTATTCATTCTAGGTATACAACAACCTTTGTGGATATGCATGCAGACCCCTTATTGCTTATGTGATCCACCGAGGGATTTCAAAATACCTTAGGAAATGTGATTATCAAAGGAGAGATGACGTAACACTTGGTTGCATGTACACATCGGTACCTGTTCATCATGTTGGTGGCTACTACCTATGTGGTACTGTGGGGATACTATGTTCCGTAAAGGTGGATGACTATACTTAGTTTGGCTTATAGCTTTAAAGCATGGGTTTGACAACAGGTATCTGTCTGTATGATACCCTTGTGGAGGATGTGTGTGTCATCTGGAGAATGCATTATAGGCCACAGTATGCATTACCAGACGTGGACGGACATATCCCTACTGTGATTGCTTGTACCTAAGAGAGCTATATGCCAAACAGGAGTGGTCTCAGTAATGGGTGCAGGTGAATACCACTGGTTACTGGCATAGTATAGTACCTGAAGGATCCACATGTTGCTGTGTGTCCTACATCTGTGTGTCAGTTGTCAAGACATCATCTAACGATTGGTTATGGTCAAGCTGTTGAAGTTATGTATACTACCAGAATGCAAAACAATGACAGATAGTAACAGCATCACCCACAGCACAGTGTCAAACCATGTCATACACACATGTGCAGTCAGGTTCCAAAATGTATGTAGTACAATGCATACTGGTCACCAATAGAAACTATGGAGTGTTACTGTGTAATACAGGGCATGTCACCCTGCCCATGTGTCCACTATGCACGTACATGCAGACAGTGCACTTCCATCATGTTCACAAATGTACACTTGCAAATCTGTGCTACACACATCCCACACATACTGTCCACTCTCTAACACATACTGCCAATACTACACACATCAGCCAAATGGCACGTGGGCGGACAATACACTATTTTAACTAACACTGGTATAAACAATACGATAATGACAATCATAGCTTTAATGCATCATGCCTGCTCAGCTACACCTTCAAGCATATAATTACACTCTACTGCTGACAACATGGTAACATTACTATACTGCTATAAAGTCACCCTGTGCATCAGCACCATGGTAGCCTGTTCCTGCATCAATGTTACAGATGACAGGAGGTGGCACAGGTTTCATCATATGCACAGAGTGTGTTGTTGGTTTGCCAGAGGCCTACAGTGAGCCATCCAATCGACATGTATGTGTGTGTGGGTGTGAGGGGCAAGAGTACTGCAATGGGCCAATGTTGATGTAATGTGTGTGGGTATGTGTTAGCCCTAGGTGTCTGGTTTATGTGTGTGTGTCTGCATGCACACAGTTCCACCATGTGGCTGCCATATATGGGTATTTGTGGGACAGCCACAGACTGTACCTGCCAGGCTTTACAGATCACCATCTCTGGCCACAGATACAGTACCTGTGCCTGACAGGGGTGCTACTGACACTATCAGGTACTAAGCCAGACTGGGTACTATCCCTAGAGGTAGATGGATGTACACTGGACCCAGGTCCCTGTTGGGACTGTCCAGAGCCATGTGCACATGGTCTTCTAGGATGTTCTATGGACAGCCCACCCCCAACATTGCTGGGGCTGGTACTGGCACTACGGGAGTGGCTGTGACTTGAGGGACATCCGCGGCGACTGCCAGCTACTGATGTTGCTGGCATATGTCCACGTCGACGACTCAACCATCCCGCACTGTCCTGACACATGGACATGACATTGCGGAGGACATCTAATGTCTCTCCCCAATGGCTATCAGTGACCTCAGTGTAATTACAGATGGCACCTGCTAGGTCACGGATAATGTCAAATATGGCGGTGTTATGTGCCCTCTGTGCCCTTAGTCCCTGTCTGGTGTACTGTTCCATATGTGCCTGTGCCTCCAAGACATCCTGGAAGATGTGTGAGGTTGTAAGACCTGTGGCACGTCTGCCAGTGGCATGATGAGCAGCAGTGCTCTGATGAGAACCCCTGGACATCTGCCTATGTGGTACCCTTCCAGACATCTGGGTATGGCTGCTCTGTCGGGATGCATGGGCCATGGATACCACATTGTCCTGGCCAATGCTGACTGTACGCTGTCCCTCAACTAAGGACATTGCTGATGGATGTATTAGCAGTATGACTGTGTGCATGGATGGGGTGGACTCTTGTGTACTGTCAATTGGTGGCTCAATGACAGACCCTGGCAAACATGCCTGTGCCTCAACACACCTATCATCATTATCACTATTTTGCTCAGTGACATTAGTTTCCCTGCTGCAGTGAACCAGCCCAAAGTCAACACCTGTGAGAGGAAGGCAGGAAACACATGTTACGACCTGTACATGATGTCGGCACACATAAACACATGCACACATGCACACATGAGCACATGCACACATGAACACATGCACACATGCACACATGAACACATGCACACATGCATGCATGCACACATGCACACATGCACACATTCACACATGCACACATGCACACATGAACACATGCACACATGCACACAAATGCACTCCTCACTAAAACAGACACACACACACACACACGCACACACGCACACACACACACACACACACACACACACACACACACACACACACACACACACACACACCACCAGCAATCCAGAACATACTCAATAGTGGGTGATGGTGGGGTACAGTATCATAAGGCAAACAGTTATATCACATGTGTCAGCATGCAGGACATGTGTTGCTCAACAACATGCAGTGCGGGTGTAGACAGCCCTTGCTAATAACAGTATACATGGCTTTGATGCATGTGTGTTGTTCAGTGATTGGCCTCACCCTGGAACACAATGTGTACATGGACACAACATTGCTGTGCAAGTATTAAAAGCTCTGCATTGTCCTGTGCACCATCACTCACAGGTATACATACCATGGCTGGATGTGTATCTGTGTGTCACATAGATATCCATTTCAGATTAGAGCGTCTGTGTCTTTAGCAGATAATTGTGGACACAGATTTAGCACATGCATGCTATGTATACACACAGGATGAGTGGTGCATGTATACCTGATGAAATACCATTGCTCAGCATAGCCATTGTACAGTGGTTGTGGTGAGTGTAGGACATATTGTGGATATGCCAGTGCCAGCCATGACATGGCATGCTACAACACAACTGCAACATTAAACATCACACATACATAGTGTGTGTCATGTGACCTATACACTCAATAGCATTACAAGACATATATGTGTCACTTTGTACAAATGGTGATTGCTATGCATATTGTGTATCGTTGCATATGTTTGCACACACACAACATTGAGGTGCATAGCAGTTAATGCTATGTGTAGTACTGTGGTCACTTTAACTGGATGGGGTGTAGTACCATGAGCCATCATCATGCAGCATCATGTGTTCACTCAAGGCTACTAATGTGTGCCAGACCAGCACATACCATGCTGTACCGGAACTGTAGTACCATGGTTACATTCACCATTTCGCAGCCAGTTGTTACATGGGTTTGTATGGTGCCCAATAGGGGGCATTGCCTAACATGAATGTGTTATGTGTTGAAGAGGGTCGCACAGCCACATGAGAGGCATCTACCCCTCAGGTATATTATGTTTGCTGTGTGGATGACATTTGGGATACTGGAGTGTGACCTTACAGCGGGTGTCTGAATATGCCATGTGTAGCATGTTAATGTGTACTGCGTATGACAAAGTTGTATATGTTGTGTGCATGTGTATTGACTCTACCTATCCAATGTCTACTACAGTGTTGCTACAATTGTGTGGGATGCTCTGTGTATTGTATGTGTTTTAGGCAGCTACCCACATTACTGGGATGTGTATGGTCTCACAGCAAACATGCACAGCATGCATTATGCGTAGGTGTGTTACGTGTACATGGCCTACACCTCACCTATGACATGCACATTTAATTAGCAATATTAAATGTAGAACACACTCACCAGCATGGGTCTGCTGCCTTGCTGTCACACCAGAGGGACCTACAAGGATATGAGACAGTTTGTCAGTGGCAACAACTGTGGCATTGCTACTGTGTGTTTGCAATCTTACAGTAGTACAATGGTTGACAGTCACAGGCCTACAGATTATATTCCTAATTATTAGCTTTGCACAACACTAGGCACCACATCTTCTAACTACATAGTACACATCTCACATAAGCATGCTCTACCAACAGAGGTAACAGTAGTCTACAGCTATGCCATGTTACCTGCACCCTCCGTGTCAACTTGCTGGGTGGCTCCAGCCTCCATGATGATACATGTTACTTGTTGTTGTTGGCCAGGAGCCACCTGGCTCAGGAGCAGCTCCTTCACTCTGGTGACGGGGGGATGGATGGCTACCCCACCACCTGTGGCTAGCTGTTGTCTACGGATATCAGACGCACGCTGCTGGACATGTCTAATTAAATCACTGCAGTGATGGCGTACCTGTTTATATGTCCGGTTATGCATTCCTATGTCATTTACCCTACGAACAAGATCTTGCCACAGTGCAGTCCGCTCATGCTGGTCCTGGCTGGTTCTGGAGAACAGCAGGGCATAGTGCTGCACCAGGCTTGTTATCTGTTCCTCCTCTGCCGGGCTATAGGTGGGGTTACAATGGTGGGCCATGATCCTGGAAGACAATGAAACAATATGTGTGAGCAAGTCATGTGGCACACTTAACGTTCCAAAGTACAGATATCAATTAACTGCCATATATAGCAACCTGTTGGCTGTCAGAGGATACACACTTTCAATACCACATATCAGTGCTCAGCCCACAACTGCCTGACAGTGCCTGGCACACTCTATATATCAAACCGTGTTTTGCACAGCAACAAAGATAAACCAGTATGTAAGACTGTACAACAGTACATGGCACACTGTATGTGACACAATGCACCACCTAGCCACAGGAGGTATATATCAAGCTAATGCATCAAGAAATATGTACTCCATTGCAATGATTGTAAAGTCCAGTTACAGTATTACCAGTATGCCACACTAGTCGTTGATGGCAAACCCCTGCCTAACATATGTGCACATTCATTAATATAGGTGGCATACTGCTGTACTAGACTATACATGTTGCTAGATATGCACTTATATCATGTAACACACATATGACCGAGGCCATGGTACAGGCATACCCCCACACACATCAGACATACATACCAGACACAAAGATATGACAACCCAGATGACATTTACCCATGTACCATACAGTACTGTGTGTCAGTAGTTACAAAACCTTATGCCTGAGGTATGTAATCTGTGAGGACTACAGGGAACACATAAAACAGTGGTTCCAAGAAATGTGGACATATACCATACTGTGCTGTTTAGGCATACAGCTTCAGGTAGTACTACAGTTCATACAGGAGTTGGATTCACCAGCAGTAACACTCAATAAGCATACATGTACTGCTTTAGCCTACAATGGGACACCCCAGTCGACACCAAGGGACTAAGTCAGACCGTATGGAATACTGCTTTTTCTGCCTAGCAATTGCATACACGTCTTCTGCTGGCATCACAGCTAGGACACATAATACCATGACAGAAACAGTTTCCCACTAAGCTATCACACATATACAGAACTCTGACACATTCACCAACACATTCACCATCACACTCAGTCAACCTCACACAGCAATTATTGCAACAAGTACATGTGGGTGTGTATCGCTTCATAGGTAGGTAATAGGCTATTGGCCCTAGGGCCTATAGAAGTCTAGCCATACGCTACCCTGGCCTTTGACACACAGGTAATTACATTTCACGTGGCCCTGTCAAGCAGAGCCACAGAGGTGATTCCCAGGGTGTATTTCCTATCTCCCATACAATCATCAGGATTATTTATGATGACTGCTAATTAGGAGCTTTGTTTGCTATTGATAGGTGGTTTGTTCCAGAGTATGGGATGTCTCTGAGATAGGAATCTATCCCTCCAGCATGTGCTGTTTATTGAGGTCACAAGGTTTAGGTCCCTAGAGTGTGTAGCTTGTAGGGATTGTGATCTGTTTACGTGGAGCATGTCCAACAGCTCTGGGTTTGACATAGCTTAGTATGTTAGGCAGAGGTCACCTCTGGGTAGGCGGTATGTGACACAGTCTAGCTGTGGGTTTGTGAGACAATCTGCATAGGGCATCTGTTTGAGACTGGTATTACTCTTTGTGAGGTATGTCTGTGTCATTTTCAGTTGCTGTAGATGTCTTGTGAGGTACATACCACATGGGCCATTGTACTCTATAATGGGCTTTATGTGTGATGAGTAGAGGGGAACACTGACCTATATTTCCCTGGAATACACACCTTTTGTGATGACGTGTGCCACGTAGACAGATGATATGACTAGTGTTGCACTGTGATTATCAAAGGGGAGACTACTGTCTGCCTGTGTCCCATGGCCTCTTATCACACCTTCAGTGTTAAGTAGACTACCATCTATGTGATAGTTAATGGGTACAGAGTTTTTGCAAGAAGGGATGCCAGTGCAGTGTCAACATTGAGCTTGAGGCCATGGCTTTGTCACCAGGCATCTGTTGCAGTAAATATGACCCTGTCTCTCTCTCTCTCTGTATATATATATATATATATATATATATATATATATATATATATATATATGGTGGGGATATCAATTATGTGAAAGTTGTGAGGTATACAGTTATGTCATAATATTGCACAGTGTTGTGCGGAATGCATTGAAGGTGTTCTCAGCCCATGTAGCTTTAGCAGGCCTCACTGGCTGCAACACTGCAAAGCTGACAAATCATACCCACAGCGTTTAACCACCACATGACATATACCAACACTGTATGCTGTCTTGTTTGCCACACACTACAACCTACATAGAAATATGCACATAACAACCCTCAACAACATATATATGTCCACCCTTCACAAACAGTTGCAGTATGTCCCTTGCTCTATGCACATGTACAGATGCTAATATATCTGACACAGACAGATCTCTCCATATGTGTGTGCCACACACACACAAGGTCTACACTGTTGTAAGTTTGTGTACCTCACGGCTGACCTGTTGGGCCTTGCTGCAACATGAACAGGTGTCACATGTGAGCACACAGTAATATTAGAGGGTGTATATATAGCTGCAAATGCTAGATTAGCATACTAGCCTGGTATAGCTGTTGACAATGATAAACTACGCATTAATATGACAATCATGCATTTGTTACTCTGTCACATCCATGTTTATATAACCGTATGTGCTACTCCCCCAAACAGACATTGTACACACTACTGTACAGAACACAGATAACATGGATAAGATGTTTGACATTTAATGCTGAACTACATATGTCACAGTCATATCCCACTGCACACAGCTACACACTGATTTCTCCATGCCAGTAGTTATGCAGGGCATCTGTGCATAGATACATACTGCTGCCACATACGGATGATTCAAACTATGTAAAGTACTCTTCATAAACATCTACTACATGCCAGTAAATACATAGCTGTTACATACCTTTCCTTTGTATGTGTTTGTATTTGTCGGTTCCATGTGTTTTGTAATAAATTTTCTTTTTTATATCTTATTTTTTTTAGATATATTTTTTTAATATAATTTTTTTTCAATATATTATTTATTTTTCAATATATTTTTTATTTTTTTTTCAATATATATTTTTTCAATATATAATTTTTTTCAATATATTCTTTTATTTTTTTATTTTTTTCAATATATTACTTTTTCTTTATATATATTTTTTGATCTTTTTTTCTTTTTTCTGCTGCTTGTGTCTGCGTCCATCTCTCTCTCTCTCGCTCTCTCTCTCTCTCCCTCTGTACCTGCAATGAAATGATTGCATGTGTAGACAGCAAGTACAGCTTGCTTTTATAGGTATCTGCACATGTGCATGTGATGGCCTCTGCACCAATTGGTGGCCACCATTTGGCAATTGCATGCAGCCTGCTGTGTGGTACTTGCAGTACTCACTGTCATAGCAACCCAATGCTATAAATTGCTAAGTCAGGTAGGTGTAGCCCTTTCTGCTTTCCAAAGTGGGGACCATGCTTGTTTGCTGTGGACACCGTTGTGTAAGTCAGAAGGTTGGTATACTTCTTATAACTGATGCTAGGGGTGTAGCCAGTAATTTGAATGTTGTACTCAGACCTGAATGTTGCCACTTCCAGTACACAGTTGACAGTGTAGAATTGTACTCACCCCTATGAATGCTAACACAAAATACATGGGAATATGTAGTTTCTTTTCTACTTATACAATTACCTGCCATACATATGTAGCTATTGAGATGTTTTCATTTGGCACATGGACTGTTTGGGAACTCCTATACTGTGGATATTAATGTACACACTTCTGCACAGTTTGTACTTTTTCTTTTGTTGACATTATCACAGGATGCTTATGAAAAATGGACAATTCCAGTATTGAGTATGCCTACCTACATCCTTGCTGGACCTTGAACACACAGGTATTTTGTACATTTGGGTGGGGATTGTCCTGCTATGATACTGTGTGGGGGTTGTAAAGTGCTGCTGTAACATTATTTTCTGCTAGAATGTCTGGTTCTGTTATCACAGTCATGTAATGCAATTCCACAACAACTGCTGGTAAAGTTCCACAGAACAGGTTTTGTGTTATGGCATTCCTATCTTTCCTTTACATGCACTCATTCTGATGTATGATATATATATTTCAGCAACAACATGCTGTATATCTACTGTGGCTTAGTGATACTTCATGCAGTCTAGTGTGTCCAAGGCCCAGGGTTCGAGACTGACAGTGGTGATTTATTTTGCTGCTGAGCAGAACAAGGTCCCTCACATGCAGGGTGACTAAGGCACTTTTAAGCAGTTGTAAGTGGGTTTGCATGGGTTTGTGCAACGCTTAGCAATACTTAGCTAAGCGCACACAAGCGCACACTCGCGCAAACCCACTAACTACTGCTTAAAAGTGCTTACTTCCGCTAACCCCCACGGTCATTTCTTTGAAAGAAAAGAAAATGGGGAGATAGGAAAGTGGTGAAAAAGGGGCACAAAGAGGGAAAGACAGTAGAAAAAACAGCTTGGGATGTGCAGGACGGGTGTAGGGAAGGTCCATAGCTGCCCATTTCCTTAACAGCAACAGCTCTGCATATACTAGTAATTTGGAGGGAAATTTGAAACCTTCCACCCCTGAGAGAGGGGTGAGGACAACAAAGTATGTTGTACTTCCAATTAAATTTCAGTTTATGTGTCCAGCGGACATGTGTGCAAAATGGGCAATTATGTATGGGGCGTAATTTTTTTGTGGGAGCAGATTGCCCCTTTTTTTTCAGGTGAGAGTGGAATGTGGGGTAGGGGAAGTAGGTATATTTTGTAAGGTAGGTTGGGGAGGTAAACAGACAAGACAAACAAGATGCATACAGGGGCGGAATATGACACATGGGGTGGGTAAACACCATTGACGGGGAAGGATGTTTAGAAATCACAAGCCCATGAGCCCACAGATGGCAACAGTGGAACTGAGTTCCCCACCAATGGGCAGTCACCACTGCACCTTCACAGCCCGGAGGGTGGCTGTGCTGTGGGCTGCGTAGGAGGGGCAGGCTCACCCGTGAGTCACACCACTCTTGCCTCAAGCTGGTGTAGAGAATCAGCGACTGAACGCTCGATCTCCCTACGCACCACAGCCCGGACCGTTCGGAGGGTGATAAGTGGCCCTCCTCCGGCCATGCTTGCACGGGGGAGATGAGCCCTATCCCCTGCAGTGCTTCCACCCGAAGGTGGCACAGGACCAATGGAGGAGGAGGTCCCGGGCTGGGCAGCAGACCTGCTGGTTCCAGGTGCCATCGCCAGCTAAGGTGGGACAGGTGGGTCCGCTGGGACCGGCCTTCCCATACATTTTATGTTTAGGAGGATTTAATGACAATATGGGTTAGTAATAGCCAACAGCATTCCAATTTAGTTGTAACAGCATACAGTAGTATTCCATTAACACAACACACCAGAGTTCCAACAGTTGAACAGCAAGCATAACACATGCATATATAGAACAACAGTGGACATTCCAACAGCATGCAGGATTGATTGGTGGCAACAGGCCACCAAGATTGTGGTATGTGAACAGGGCACATGCATCAAAGTAAATACAGATATTTATAAACCAATAGGACATGTGTCCAAACAAATGTTATGTGATTAGACATACCTATTGAGGTGTGGAATTGCATTGTTTATCCACATACAGTAGGGTGTAAAAAGATACCTCCATTAACAACTTATATATACTTATAGTTTACACTACATTCCTATTGACTGCAGTTATATATCCCTTACATGTATTATTACACTAGGCAATGTCCGTTAAATTGTGAAATGGGTTTTGCTAGTTCTTGATATACCTGACCTGTATCTGACATACAAACTCTCCAGGGATGCGGATGTTACTGCTACATATTTATATATTTCATTTATATTTATATATCTACATATCTGGATGTGTTCAGTTGACATTATCAGGTATATGTTAACAGCCCCCTACATTTCTAGCAGCACACTGACATTTCTGGGGAACACAATAACAAGCTACTCATGTGCCAGATTAACCTGTACATGCCGGCCATGAACCGACAGTTGAGGACTGTATAGATGCTTAACAGCTACTGGCACTCCCTTCATCCACATTATATGGGCCTACCCATGTGTGGGTTGACTGTGCTTAATACAACAGTACTATTTCTATAATGCAAGGGTACAACAACATATCGAAGAAAGTGACACGGACACATTCCAGGAATTATACCTTTATTAATTACATTACACACTTTTCTAGTGGCTCTCTCATTTATTTGACATATCAGTGCATGCATAGGTCATTTATTCAAGACATATTTTACCTTTATTAATGGGTTACATCACCTTTTCACACTGTCTCACTTATTTTATATAACAGTACATGTAGAGAAGTTATTCAGCACTTATTATACCTTTATTATTGGGTTACAACACTCTTTTTCAGGCTCTCTCACTTCTTTTATATGACAACACATGCAGAATAATTACTAACCTGCCTAGTGGCGCAGCCTTAGCAGCCTATCTGCATAGGCTTGCTGATTTGCAGCACGGACACCTGCAGCTATGAAGTAAATGAAGGGATATTGAGACATATCTATCCATAATATAGACTACAATAGCAATTCTTACATACTTCATTCCATGGCTACATACTCAGTAGTGGGGCATTTTCCATTTCATGGGCCTCCTGTATCCACTGGTTCAGTTGGTCCTCCTTGCGTCTCTTCAGGTCTGAGTAGTGGTGTCTGACCTGCTCACCAGTCCGAGGGATGCCTGTGGCACTGGTGAGATCATGTACCAGATAGTTTCAGGCTTCCACTTTGTACTCAGTGCCCTGAAACTGGCCCTGCAGGAGTCTTGCATCATGATGATGGACGAGGAGCCAAACCATTACTTTTGACTCCTCAATGCCCCACCGTTGTGCTCGAAAATGAGAACCCTCTCCAACACCAGCCATACTGTCTGCAGATGGGAGCTACAGCCAGTTATGGCAATTATTCCTGCCTATGGAGCTTAAATATGCCTCATTTCCCGCACTTATTTGTGATTGGCCGATTTTGAAAAATCTCAGCTAAAAGCAAACCTGCTTAGCAATGGGTAAACTTCCATTGATATATATGAGTGTGTTGGAAATGCATCCATATTTAATGCTGTCATGGCTTAGTGGTTTCATACTGTGATTATGGTGCACAGTGTCCCGGGTTCGAGGCCTGTCATTGCTTTTTATTTTACTACTGGCCAGACTGGCTAGGAGGTGTGGCTGTGTTTAGCCAACTTTGGTCAACTTTGCCCAATGTTGCTCGACGTTGCTCTACATTGCTCTACGTTGCCCAACGTTGCCCAACTTTACGCCAGTTAGCGCGGTGCGCAGCTCCATGCGAACATGTTTTATTTGCGCTAGTTGGCGCAATGAGCAGCTCTGTGCAAAGCCATTGCGCTAGTTAAAGCAATGCTAAGCAATGAGCAATTATACTTAACTGTGCTTAATACTAGTAAACTTTGCTTAGCAGTGCTTCACATTGCTTAAGACACGTTACTTATGCATTTATCAATATGCATGACCACTCCACCTTCTTATATAAATATATAAAATATCGTTCACTACCACGTAGGCCATTTCAATGCATTTTACTAAAATTTAAAAGGTAAATGTCAGAAATTCTTTTTATGCACACATTTCCTACAGAAATTAGGAAGTGGAGTGGTGGGACTCGAACTGGGAATGCCTTCTCTTTGTGCGAGGGCTCTACCACTATGCTATTGCTATTTGGCTTAATTTGCATGTAAGTAGTTTATTATCCTCTTCGATGTCTAGACTGCTAACTGTAGCTAAGCAATGGGCAAACCCGCGCATACACGCACAAATACGGGCAGCTATATCGGGAATAATAAAAAAAAAAAAAAAAAGGAAAGCTTTACATTTAAACTTGTACAGGGATTTAGAATGTGGGGGAGTGTATTGTTAGGTATGTAGACATTTGAGCGGACTCGCTCATTTCACTTGACATTTGTAGTTTAGGCACTTGCAGGGGTGTGGATATTTGGACTGCTCGGCAGTCTGACACACCCCCTGCACTCGTGCACGCTCCGTGTTAGCCTTAGAGTTGAGTCAGCGCACCCTCATGAATATGCATGACGCGCTGACATCATACTCTTAGACTGCAGTTTCCGAGTAAGACTTAGTTAGTCTTACATGGAGGATTAGTGAATCCTGGCCACAGCTTATCAATTTGCATGCCTTTACTCCTTCCACATCTTAAGTGTTTATACAGTTGTTTTCTTTCATGCTCAATATCGTTATATAAATGTTCATCAAATTTTTCTTGATCTTCTCTCATACTATGCTTAATTTGTTTGTCCAGCTTATTTCAGTTTTCAAAGTTTTAGTTTGACCTCTTTTTCATTTCTAATATTTTTTGTCTCTTACCTTAGTTAGGTATCATGTTCTTATGGAAATATATCCCCCTGATGTTGTATGCCTAGATTTTGATGTTAAACATTTTTTTTTATTTATTGCACTCAATTTCTCTTTCAAAACATTTCATATTCCTTCTGCAGTTCTCTCCTGAATGCAGTACTCCAATTAGTTTTACATAGTGACTGTTTTGCTTCCATATAATCTGCAATTAATCTTCTGTGCATTGGTTTAGATTTCAGTTTGCAGAATGATTTAGCAACAAATTAACCTTTATAATGCCATGATCACTGCACACTAATGGTGGTAAAACTCAACATGAAGTAATAGTAATTTTTTAGGAACACAAACAATGCATGGTATGTACCATTCCCTGGTACCTATTTTTTTTTTAGAATCTAGAGCAATTGTTCCTGATTATATGTTGTGAATAATTTCCTTACTATTGTTGTTGAATCAATATTATTCCAGTATGTTTCTAGTAACCTTAAGTCCCCAGCCACTGTTATTCTTCCCTCCTGTCTTTCATGCAAGAAATGTTTGAATTCCTCTAGGTTATTAGCACTTAATGTTGGTGGTCTATACACTCCAACAATTGTTATATGTTCCAGGTTTGTCTTTATTGTCACAGTTACACAATCTATACTAAAGGTGCTATCACTGAACATGTAATAACCCCAGGTCTCATAACTATCTTTAATCCCTATCATAATACTACCACCTGACTTTTTTTAAATGCCTCTTAAAGTAAAAACATTTATACCCTAACAGAACTGGTTTCCAGTCATTGTTCTTTAACCACTTTTCACAAACAATAACAGCATACATCTTGTGAGAATGTAGCACATTTTTCCATTCAGTTTTGATTTCTTTCTTTTCACTTGTCCCTTTTTTTCTACCTTCTCTTTTGGAAAAATGCTGCCATTTTTTGTAGGACGAAGGTTTTCTGAGAGAAAGCGTTATTATTATCTGTAACCTAGTTGTTATACATAACAAAGCAGTGTCCATTTAGCATGTATTCTCTTTACTTTACAGACATCTAACAATTTATTTTTCTTCCTTGTTATTTGTTGTGAACTACTTTCTTTCTTTTTTTATTTCTTTCCAAACACTCTGAATCCTCATATTGCTGAATACCTGTGTACAGAATTCCGAAGCTGCCAGGGGCATTGTCTTGTTTCATAGGGGCTGAGTGATCTTTACAGACAGCAGACACATTCTTTCTTATATGTGTTCTATTTGCCCTTTGTCTAACATTATTTATCTCACCAGTCTAGTCATTAATATATGTAACAACAGCTCGACAAGTCGTGCTAATTGCACAAGTGCAACCATCATCAGTAAATCTAGATTTACTGCTAATAATGGTAAGCAAATCGGTCAACGTTTGACATGAGGAACACACATCACCAGTGTTATCAGGCATTGCTTTTACGTAGCATTTATTACACTGTACAAGACATTTGTTCTTTGTCAAATCATTAATGGCATACTCATTTATGGAATCCATATTCAGCTGTAAGCAATTCAAATATTCTAAAAGAAAAGAATAATTAAAATCAGTTACCAAAGAATTCAAAGAGAACTTAAATCAACTTCTATGAGAAAAAAAATACACAATGCACAACTAAATACAAAATTAAGTACAGTGAAGTTGTTGTCCTGATCACAAGTTCTGAAAGTCAGACAAAAGTTGGAATTCCTTTACATTCCACATGAATGCTCATAAATAGCTTTTGCTTGCTATCGCTCACAGTTGTACATCTTTTTAACAGTAAAGATCAATAAATCACAAACCAAGACAGGACTGTTTAGATAAGCTCTGGATAGTATTATCTGCAGTCTGTGGGACTTTTTAGCTGACTAGGTCCATTAGGGTGACTAGAATTTGCCTGTCTAAAAGCTATCCCTTTCTAACAATAAACAGTGAAAATTAAAGTTAAAACAACAAAATATAAATCAAAGTCAATCTTCTTGTCTACAAGCTATTCCCTTCTTTCCTACAAACAGTGAAAAATAGTGGAAAATAGCATATAAAAAATTTCTCTTACCAAGCTACTGCACAGTCAGCCACAAACCAATACAGGATTGTTTAGATAAGTTCTGGTTTACAATAAGTCATAGAGAAGGGGGTAGATTTAGTTTTGCACAAGTGTGCACCTCCCTGGACTTCACGAAGAGAGACATGATTGAGGTATGTCCCTAGCCTTGAGCAGCATATTACCCTCACCTAGGATGACACCACATTATAAACAGAAAAGCATTGACTTTAGTAATTGGTTTAGTTTCTGCTGTCATTCTAAGGGTATCCAGTTTCTGTCAGCCTGGGATGGCATGATCGATAGAGATGGTCTACATCTGTCATCCCTGGGATTTTGCTCTTGCCACCCCCATAGTGCCTTTTTTAGGGAATATCACAAGGATAAACTTCCTGACATAAATATTTCACCAAAAATCAACCTCAAGGTTATGCTGCTAAATGCTAGTAGTCATAGCATGAAACTGAAAGCTGTCCTCACCTTGGAAGATGCTGGCATCTATGCAGTCACTGAGACCTGGTTCAAGGTTGTGGTGAGGATCCCAGCCATACCAGGTTACACCTCCTACTACGTGTTCAGACCAAAAATGAAAGCCGTGAAAACTAAAGGAGGCAGTATATCAATATTCATTAAAGATAAATATGCCTCCAGATTGGTTAAGCAGTATAATTCCCTGGAGACACTTCAGGTGCAACTAACTGTTAGAAGGACAAATTTGCAAGTCATTGCCAGCTATAGGAACTCCTCCATGAATCAAGACACCCATTCTGCCTACTTGTATCTACTGGAATCCATCAAGATACGGCTGAACCCTATGGTTCTGGGTGATTTTATTACCCATCCATTGACTGGGTAAATTGCTCGTGCTCAAACTCCCTTGCCCAAAGGTTCCTCAAGTTCATTCACTCTAATGCCCTGGACCAGGTGATGGACACCCCAACTAGGGCCACCAACATCTTGGATCTAGTGCTTACCAATATGGTGGACCACTGTAGCACCACCACTGTGAGGTCTTCCCTTGTCATATTTGACCACATATCAGTCTCATTTGAAGTAACTATCACTCCAGACCCCCCCCCCCAGCAGCAACTAAACTAAAAAACTTCTCTAAAGCAGATTATATCCTTCTAATGGATGGTATAAATAGCTTCGCTGCACTTCTCCCCTCAGATGGAACTGGCAACTATGCTGACCCTACAGCAATGCTTTTTACAAACACATGTACAACTGCATTGATGTGGCAATACCAGATAGGACCAATACACGCTCTTCAAGGAAGAGCAAACCTGCCTGTTGGACAACTGCCCTTAACAGGCTTTATAATAAAAGGAAGAAATTCTTGTCCAAAAGTAAGAGAGAGCATGCTCTAAACTGGAAACACTCCCTCCTCAGCTTAAACAAGCAAATAAGACTTCTTGTGAAGTCCTCCAAAGCAATCTCTGAATCCGAATTAGTGTCCTCAACTAAGGACAACTATAGGAAGTTCTTTAGTTACATCCACAGCCTAAAAGGTAAGACCCAGATATGCACTGAACTGGTAGTTAATGATACCACATACACTGAGCCTGTGAACACATCAAACCTGTTAGCTGACAGTTTCTGTGAAAACTTCACTCCCCTTTCCCCACCACACATACCTCAAAACATTCTTTCTACCCATCCCCCACCTTGTACCTCTAGAGAGCAGGTCATAAATGCCCTCTCTAAGAACAAAAACACACCATCTATGGGACCTGATAATATCCCAGGCTGCATCCTACATGGGTTCCAGCAAAAATTAGCAACACCACTGGGTACTCTTTTCAGTCATAGTGTAAGCACCATCTTCATCCCAGCTGAATGGAAAATGGCCACTGTTATCCCCTTGCACCCAGGAACTATAGACCTATTAGCTTGACTAGCCTTATATGCAAGGTCATGGAGTGAATCATCATTGACTTTATCATCAAAGATAAAGTTAATCAACAAGTATTTGACCCTACTCAGTTTAGATTTGTCAAAGGAAGATCATGCCTATTAAACCTGATGAATTTTTATGAGACAGTCATCAGAGCCCTGGATGAGGGGAAAGCTGTGCATACATCCTACCTGGACTTGGCCAAGGCTTTTGACACTATTCCCCACTCAGGCATTAGTAACAAAGCTAGGTATCAACCCTTATATTGTTAGGTGGGTTGCTAACTGGTTTACCAATAGAACTCTTGCAGTCAGAATAGGGGAATCCACCTCCAACAGCAGACCCATAACCAGTGGTGTTCCACAGGGATCAGTCCTGGGACCTCTACTGTTCTGAATCTATTTCTCTAAAGTACAAGCAAAAAAAATGGTCTGTGGCTGACAAAGTTTGCCAATGACTGCAAACTGGGAGCGGTCATAGAATTCCCAAACTATGTCAGCATACAACAAGAGGGTCTTATGCAAACAAATTATTGGTGCCAAAGTCATGGCCATAAACTCAATGCAAAAAAATGTATTATCATCCCTTTCAGTAAGAATGATGTTCCAGCTAATTACCACATCTATAGAAACACCCTATGCATGCTCTCAGTGGTGAGAGATCTGGGGACACAGGTTGACAGCAATCTTACCTTTGATCACCATGTCTTCACAGTGGTAAGAAGGACATTCTATATAGCTCATGTCATAAGTAAGGGCATTGTCTCCAGAAAAAAAAGAAGTTATAACTTCTCTGTACTTTTCCCATATCAGGCCAATAATTGAGTACAATGCCCCTTTTGGTATGTACCTTTCCAGGCACCAGCAATTGGAGAGACTGCAAAAGTTCCTCACAAGGAGAATTCATGGTCTTCAACATCGGTCCTATGTGGATCAGCTGAAGTCACTGTTACTTTATTGCATTTCATAAAAGACTACCCAGAGATGATCTCTGCCTTGCCTTTAAAGCAATCTATAACTCTGCTTTATTGGAAATGCTGCATATCTGTAAGTCCAATGGCTCATGGATTACTCACTCTAAAGACCTTAACCTAGTATGGACATTAATAAAACCTGCTGGATGGACAGATTTGTTTCCCAGAGGTTACCGCACCTGTGGAACCAACTCCCAATTCATGTCAAGCAAGCACATTTTGGATGATTAGATGGGTAACCATAAATTCGCCTCAGGGGTACCACCTTTGTCTGTCTCGGACAGGGGCAATAGGTAATGATCATGGAAACAAGGGCAGAACTTGGCTAGGCTTGTAAGGACCTGAGGGGTCATTAGCTTAGTAACTTCCTATGATCCTGTGATCAAAATGACCCAGTAACCTGCCTGCCTGTCACTAAGTATTTCAAAAACAGCTTCTTTCCCCCAGATGGAATGCAAATTCTTGCCAAGTGCCCCATCCCCCCCAAGTCCTGGACTTAATGGAAACCTCCCTGGAAAACCCCCTTACCAACTGCTCCACAACCTTCCCATCCAGAAAGTTACTGAGCATATGCTTAAAAGTCTGCACCTTAGCAGGTAAATATGAAACCTGCCCTCTGACCCCAAAAAGCCAATCTTCCCCTTTGTCCTAAAAAATTAGTTCTTCCATGAAACCCCTGCAACCCTTGGGGTGACAGAGAAGCTGCCCCCCCACCAGCCACAGATGATTCCATGCTAATGAAAATATCATCCCGGTGACTGCAATGAAATGCTGGATGCCCCCTGCATAATTCAAACAGATGTGTGAAAAACGGCAAACCACCCTTGCACAACATCTAATGTTTAATGCCCAACATACACCTAACACTTCTCCATCAATTTTACACCATCTAGAGGCTCCCACCACATGCCTGACTTCCCATCTCCGTGACTGATCCACTGCTTTCCATGTACAAAATTGCTGGTCATACCACAACCATGCATTCCACACTCGTAAACTTTGTGTCGCATGGATTGTGTGAAGATAAGCTAGGAGTGGCAAGGCCATCAAATTGTCCTTCTCCAGCCAAACTGCCATGTAATACACACAACCTAGCACCCAATAGTCCCATGTCCTGGCCCTAAGCCTACACACTCTTTAGCAGCCCAAGGCTGCATCGATTAATTTAAAAATATTAATATATTCCTCCTTCCAGATCTTCTCTTTAACTGATGTCAGAATGTGTGGTGTCAGAAAGACTCTCTCCTTCTGCATTAAGGAGTGCCTGAGTAGTTAGCCAATCCCCAGATGCAACAAAAAGTCAGAATTCATCTTACGTTGCAATTCTGCCCTATCTAAACTTGACTCCACACTGCCTAATGATGACCCATGCCAGCTAACCCACCTACCTTCCTCCGGATTTGACCTCTTCCTCCAAGAAGCTGTGGCTCTCACACTGTCCATATAACTTCCTCATGGTACTGGCCAGACTCCATTCCTTCATCCACTGCCATACAACCACCACCCCTCAAAAGATCAGACACACCCATATGCACAACAAGTAAAGTATCATTACCTGCAACATTATCATGTCCTGCTCCTCCAGACAAAGTATCCATTATAGCTGTGCCTGCAGACTTCCATGTTCACTTTACTCATGTCAAACTGCCACCCACTGCCTTGCTTCTCAGTGGCTGCCCTCTCTTTTTACTCTGGGATGCCCTGGATTCTACTGCCATTTGGTCTTCTGTCTCTGCTGCCTCTCAGAACAATTATTTGGCTTGTGCTGCAATTGCCACCCACTGCGTGCTCCAGCCATATGCAAAAAAAACACAGTAAATAATAAAAAACAAAAAAAAAAGGAGGGAGGATCAGATGGGTGCCCCAGAAAAGTAAAGCTAAAGGCATTCCAGAGTAAAAAGTGAGGCCAGCCACAGAGGATGGCAGCGGGAGGCAGTTTAAGACATGAGTAAAGTGAACACGGACATCAGCAGACACAGCTATGATGGATACTTTGTCTGGAGGAGCAGGACATATTATTCTACTGCACAAAGGAGGTAACACCTTAGAGCTCACCAACTATTGACCAATAGCAATCCTGTCACTTTTATCCAAAATACTAGAAAGAATAGTTCGTACTCAACTAATGCAGTACCTCCAAAATAACAACCTACTTTCCATATCTCAGCATGGCTTTCTACCTTCCCATAGCACCACCACCACAGCACCACAATCATTCACCAACAGAGTTAGCCATCATAGAAACAAGGGTCGATTTATATCTTCCATATTCTTAGACTTATCAAAAGCCATTGACATGGTAAACCACAGTATGCTTCTTGAAACTCTATCTACCCTAAATATAAGCTCCTCCTCTATATCATGGTTCAGTAGCTACTTATCAGGCTGTTAGCAAGCAGTTCTAAGGCAGGACCAATTGTTCCCCCTGTTACCAGTAACCATAGGAGTCGCTCAAGGATCCATGCTCGGCCCATTGCTGTTCTCTCTATTTACCAACCACATCTCTTCATCCTCACTCACTGCCTCAGTAGTACAATACACAGATGACACCACCCTTATATGTGTCGCACCCACCTTAATTGAACTGCAAAATAACTTAACTCTAGCTGAAACTTGGTTCACTAACATCAAACTTATTTTTAATCGCAAACAAACTAAACTAATTCTTTTCAGCCCTGGTAGATCTCCTTCCCTAAATAATGATTTTAGCATCATCTCCAAAGATAACAGTCAAATCACTCCAACCACACACACTAAACTGTTAGATGTAGAAATCGACAATAACCTGAAATCTGACATCCACATAGCACAAACCATCAAGAATGTTAACAAAAAGCTTGGACTCCTCTATAGGAACAAACAGTTTATCACTAATCATACTAAACAAACCATTGCAAGGACTCACCTCCTATCCATCCTTCTGTATGCTTCACCTATCTTGACTAATCTCCACCAAACAGATCTAAATAAATTGGAATCTTGTTATAACAGGATTGCCAAGTTTGCTACTGAAGCTTCTTATGTCTCATCACTGTCTATCCCTTAAGTAGCTCAACTGGCTTGAGTTGCTTCAAGTATTTATTCTCAATCAACTCTCTATAGCACACAAGCTCTACTACCTTGCTGATACAACCCCAGCACTCCAGCATCTAATTCAGCCCCACACTACCTCAAGAGCCTTAAGATCTAGTAACCAGAACCTCATAACTGTCATCAAACATAAAAACGATGCTGGTAAAGCCTTCTTTGCCTGCAACACTGCCAAAATCTGGAGATCACTACCAAGTCAAATAACTTCTACCGCCTCCATTATTCAATTCAAAAAACTTATAAAAACCCACTATGTAAACAACTGGCTTTGCTCATGCCATTCCCCAGGTTAATCTACTCCAAATGATTGTTGCATGGATTCTGTTAAGAACAAACAGTTTACCCTGAAAGAATGTTAACTTGATGCTTAACATACAGCACTAATAACTTCCCTTACCAAACTGAACCCCCTTTACTAAACTTAACTTGCAGAACTAATAACTCCCTTTACTAAATCAGCACACATTACCTAATATCTTAAACAATAGTGTGCTTTAATGTATATTATATATGTCACTACTTGTCTACTTTTATGTATTGTTAATCTCTACTTTACTGTGTATTCATACAATATTTCTAATATGATTGCTTTATTTATTTTTTTTCTCTCATGTATTGTAATTGCATTTTGGAGCTTTTCTCCCCGGGCCTCCGCTGAAAATGGACCCGTGTCCAGTTGGACTTTCCTGGTAAACAAATGTAAAATAAAATAAATAAATAAAAAAATACCAAATATTATTTACTTATTTTTAATCCCCCTTTGGTAAAGGATTAACCCCCAACTTGAGATTAGAATCAAACCCTGTATTTTCTGGTTATTAGGTAAATATTTTAACCAGTATGCCAACCCTCCTACCCTGAAATAGGGATATATTTAAGTATTTTTATATAAATATAAAAGCAGATAGCATAACATGGCCTCATTTATGTATGTTTCTGAAGGACTTGAAGTCTGAAACTCAAATGTATGCCATCAACCTAATTTCACCCTCTGTTCATCTCAGTTCTTCTTTTTTTTTTTTTTTTTTTTTTTTGAAAAAGCTAAATTATGTGCCAGAATCGGGACAGTCTGCAAAAATCCGATTGCTTAACTGATGCTGCAATGTGCGACTACAAATATTTATTGTTTATATGCAGCCAAATGCCTGACATAATGCAGCTTCATTGCTGAAGATGCCTTCATTCTTAACAACTCCATTTTGCAACCCCTTCTACTGAAAGTCTCTTACTCATGATTGCTAGACAGAGTGCTTCAAAGCTCCTAGACACCAACAACAGTAAAAAAAAAATCTTTCTTGAGGGGAACGAAGCTCCTCTGGACCGTTAATTGCTCCGCATGTATAATTAATGGACATTACTCATGGACATGCTTTCACTTGGGAACATGCTCCTGCAACGCAACCTCCCCTTTGGAAGGAGACAGCCAGCCCCCATGACACAAACCCCCTCCAATGGTGCAAATTCCCCAATTCCAGACTCCCATGACATCCATACTACTGAACTTAGGTTGAAAAAGGGTTCAGTCCCCCAAACCGCCATTATTTGTGAAGCCTGGCCCTGTAATGTCCTCTGCCATGTCACAATACTGCAGCATGGGAACCCCATTAAACACCACACCTCCCCACCAACAAACTGGAAAGTAAACCGCACACTACAACAACAAAACCAACTGAGGAATTTGGTTATGATCAAGTATATCAGCTGTGACGACTCACAAAAATCCCCTGCACACACCCAGTCTTATAAGTAAATGCTGAACAAATAGTTTGCAGATTAATACAAGCCAACAACCAGATCAGCACGCATAACCCAAAGACCCCATAACCACCAAACACACTCTCTCCCATCCTCAAAACGGCCACCCTGACGAAGAAAAAAAATTATTTCACTCACCTAATACCACCATGTCCCCACTATTACCTGAGACCTACGTGTACTTCAAATACCGACAAGTCATCTCAGATGTAGCACTTGTCACTGCAAGTTTATGCCAAAACTAATCTCCCTGTCTGCTACTCTCACATACATTCCTTCAACCACTCCCTATGCTTACCTCACTTCTTCCCTCAACCTTCTTCCCTCTAAGTTAACCTTCTCCTGACCACTAGTCCACCCAAGCTCTCTATTCTTCCCCTACAAATCCCCCTAAACTCTTTCCCCCTCCATTAAACCACCCTTACTTACCCTCCCCTACCCACCTAAAGTGGATCCAGACAAATAATTTTGTTCCAAACAACATTTACTGCAGAGTAATGTACTACAGTCAACAATTAACAATCATTAACCACTATTTTCCCTGCAGAACACTTCATGCAATATTTAAAGTTGATATATTAACATTTTATTCACTTTTGACCAGTAATATAATGAAAATAACACTGCTTTGTGCAACACTGAGTATACTGCTATTCCATGACAGCATAAGACATCATGCAAAACATATTAAAGCAGACTGTACTTAATATGCCTGCAGTACCAGTTTCTGGTATAAAATGCATATATTATAACCTCTGAATGCAAATATATATATATATATCTACTGCACATATATTGGCCATCCAGTTCATCATGCATTTTGAACATTAACTGTTTATGGGTTTGGTCAGAGGGATCTTATCCTGTTTGTAATCTAGGACTGTGTGAAAATCTTCCCCTATTACTATCAGGAGATATGCTTCACCAGTGTCAAACAACACACTGTGAAAGTTCATAAAAGGTTATATATCTGAACGATTATGACTGTAAAAAAAGTCTTGACCAATTCGCTGGTAGTTTTAATCTTAACTACCACCCACCTAACCACTGTACTTGTTATAACCCTGATTTTCTGCCATCCTGAACACTGGCTAATCAATGTGATCACTCATCCTGATGCTACAGTATGATAAACACCTTGTAATCACCCTTTTCATCATGCAGACCTCTTAAATGTGTGACTTTAGATAGCTTTGTCTCATGCAAACATACTACATCTGGTTTTAGGCTCAGCAAATGGTTAAGGCTCTTGTCATTACAAGTAATTATTTTTCCCTTGCTGTCTTTTTAGCTCCATGAAATATCTAGCTTCAAAATGTATGATAACAATCTTCAAACAGAGCAATTAAAGCTTAAGTCACTCATTATAAACTCTCCCCTGAGGCAAGACATACAGCTTGCAGTCAGAAGGCAACCACTCAGCTCAGGAAATATGCAATTACTTTTCTTTCCCACCTAGATTTATTACACAAAACTCATTGTTTTATACTATAGTTCTACCATCAGCTAAGTGAAATAGGTGCTTCTTAATAGTCTTCATTTATGTACTTCTCTCTTCTATGAATTTGTGTTCTACTTCCCCATTTATGCTAATGGCACTGTTGTTCAAGTCTGACGGTGTGATCATTAGCCCTACTGGTATGTCTTCATTATTTGCAGTTGTCTATAAATGGCCAGCCCCCTCTTAAAGAATATATGTGAGGTATGGAATTCTACCCATACTACATACTTGACCTACAGCTGCCAATTTCTTAGACCCCTCTAAGACTGATGCAACTTCATTTTTGGATCCACTATGCTATCAAAGGTGATTGAGATGAGTTTCATGTTTACTCACTACAATCTCCCCATACATAAAGTCCTCCAAGTGTTTTCTCCTTCATCCTCTGATTCCCCTAAAACCTTGGCAACATGTATCACACCCATGAGGTTTGATGACACTGACAGCAAAAGAACCAGCAGTTCACTTTTGTCAAGATTGTATTGTCTCTGCTGTAGCAGCTGCTAAAACCTGAACTAATGATTACCGATCTTGATCCTTACTAAGCTATTCTAGTTCCTCTGGCATGGGATTGGATCCCACAAAATCCATGGACACCTCTGAACCATTGCTTGCAAGTTTCACACTAATGACAAATATCAATAATGGTGTCATCCCCAAGAGATTTTTCATATTTGGGTCCAATGCTGCTGCTGTCTTTGAAATGAGGCATAATTTATTGTCTGCCTTGCAGATTGTTTGTCTTTTTCTTACATGGAAGTTTGCCCCCTGCATCTGAGGACTGGATTAATTTGCTTTGCACTCAAGGACTCCTGCCTTCCCCTTTGCCATATTTTGTTACATTTGTCCATCCAATTCCATGTAAGCATCTGCTTCTACAAAATGGAACATGTCATGTCTCCAGCTCCTCTGTGAACTGCCAACTATGTCAGAAATCTAAGAACAACCATACATACCCTTTCTCTAAAGTTTTTTAGGACTGGAACTTAAGACTTTCTGTTTTGTTAAATAGTGCATTACTGTAACTGAAGGCAATGCAGACAGCTGTGCTCTAAATACCAACACCAGCACAAGAAAAGTAGCAAATCCAGCACACAAGTCCAGCACAAATTTCACCAGTTTATGTTTTATTGCTTACACAATCTGGTACCTCGGCCTTTCACCTTCAATGGATCACAATTAATGTCTTTTTCACCAATATATATATATATATATATATATATATATATATATATATATATATATATACACACACACACATTAATTTACTAGCAATTAGCACAGACAACTTCATCAATCCATCTAATTAACATTTAAAGTGACATTTTCAAAATAACATTTTCAAAAAACTTTTTTTCACATTCTTATAAAAACTTTGTTATAACTTTTATATATATATATATATATATATATATATATATATATATATATATACACACATATATGATTTTTTTAATTTCATTGAAAAATAATTATAAATAAATATTAATATAGCATATGCTCAATCCATTCATTACAAAAAATATAATCCAATTAAATACCCAATTCAAGATTCAATCCAAAGGGCTTCAATGTCTTAAATTTCAAAATCATTTTAGTTTCTAACTCTAGTAATTTATAAGAATAATCCCCTCCTCCTTCCATATAAAAAGGCTTCCCAAGTACACAGAATTTTAAACTGTTAGGTGAGCCATCATGTTTTTCATAGAAATGTTGGGCCACAGGGCTAACTTCACTTTTATTTCTGCTCTAAATCTTAAAGCTGCTCCCTAGGCCTCTGAGGCAGAGCAATACTTCCTGTCTTTCCACATAATTAAGAAAACCTGTCATAAAATGCTGGTGAAGGTTTGTGTTTCTCTCGCATCATACATGGCATGCTCTCTCTTTCTCTATAGTGGGTGCTTCCTTGCTTTTTTTCCAAATGGTAGCAAGTTCCTTAGAAATGAAGGAGACAAGATCATCTCCCTCCACTCCTTTGGGCATCTCAATCAGTCTGAGGTTCTTGTGACTTATCCTATTTTCCAAGTCATCCACTTTAATCTCAAGACATGTTTATCACTCTGCAAGCTCTTCAAGCTAGTTAGAATGCATATTTAACAGTTCCCAATGCTCTGAGAATGTCTGGTGTCATCATTCAAATTTATGTTGTAAAGCAGTGATTTCTGCAATAGTCTCCTTTCATGTGTTCTTTTAAATGTTTTATATCCATTTTGGATTGTTCCAATAGAAATGTAAGGGAAGCTAAGGTATTGTGGAGTTCAATATTATCTATACTGCTTTTCCCACTTCCCAGGAGACCTGCCCTTCTTTTTCAGACCCATCCTGCTTGGTTCAGTTGCCATTTAGGTTAAGGAAATTAAAGGCTGGAGGTTTACTCTGTCTGCAAATTTCTACTTTCCAGACTCAGGCCAACACTCAAAAATAAGGACCTTCAGAAAAAGTGTATATGGCAAGTAACTGGTAAAAATCACATAAAGTCCCAATCCGGTGGAACACCTTGACATACAGGCCTGTGTATAGATTTTTTATCATTGCACTGCATTAAGCCACTACAATTGTGTAGATGGATAAAACTCTGAATAGAGCCCAGGTAACCCGAGTTTGATTAGCAGGTTGGGTGACTGACAGAGCAGCAAGGATGACAATTGTGCCTATCCTGATGAAGATAGATGTGTTTGCCATTGCCTAGTGAGCACTATCAGAGGCTGGGGGTTGTGAAATAATGCCAGGATCAGGGACAGAGGAAACAGACATAGGCATGTCCTCTCATTGCTTTCCCATCCTACAAGCTGGATTGACAGCACATAAGGGCAGGGTAATTAGGGCATGCAAAATTCCCATATTCTGACAGATGATTACCTCTACTCCAGCCCATCTCATCTTTTGCTTTGGTGGGGTGCCTATCACAGCAGAGACTACCATATTGCAAAAGCTCTGTCTATGGAGAGACCCTCTTGCTGAAGGCAACATTGCGGGTCAGCTAGATGGGACTTGGAGCACAACAGGGTTTGTGAGGTGGCTTGATGGTCAGCTGTTTGTAGGTCAAAAGAAAATGTCATTGCACTGCATCAAATAGTAACGCAAATATGAAAATAATGAAGTGGGTAATAGCAGGTGAACAGTGTGGCAATTAATAGCTGTTTCTGCTAAAGCTATTTCCGATATACTGCTATAATAAAACATACTGAAAATTAAACACAAAATAAATATAAACTAAAGTGCTCAGACTTATCATAAATATAAGAAACAAGACTGCAAGGATTACTAGTTGGAGTATTGCATTATGATAATCATTGCAACCCTGTGTGGTTGCTAACACTAATATAGACTATCCATATTTTTCATTAGCATGCAGAAAAATATATAAGTAAATCCCAGCTGTAAACCATAGTATAGTATTGTTTAGCAATGCAGCTATTTATATAAAAAAGCTGTATGGTGTTTTATAGTATATTTGCATCTGATGTCACTAAGATTTTTAAGAATGTGAAGTTTGAACGTGTGAAATGTTTGTTCTGTATAGAAGGCTCCACAAATAGCGTGCTAGGTAGATAACCCAATCAGATAATGGTGCATCTAATATGGATGTGCCTGATAGAAAAGATACTTATTTGTTGAATATTATTATACTACTGGATGCCAAACTCCCATGGATTAAAAGAGGTATTATAGACTTCTTAATCTAAAATTTTGGGACAAGGACAAAATATTGGGGATCTGTCATTCTTTTGATATTGTGTCATTCAGATATCATAAAATGAACTTTTAAACCTGCCACATAATCATACTGTGAAAGAGTTCAGATTGCAGTTTTATGAAACATATATATGATCATTCCAGCATTACGAGTATTAAGAAACAACAGACATAACTTATTCTCAATATGCATTTTCAAATTAATTGAAGTAACATGACTGATATTGTAATGTCCCAGGCTGACAATGGTGATGGCATTGTTTTATTCAATAGTCCTGATTATGGTAAAAGAGTTTATTTCACAACTGTCGAATAATCATTAGTATACACATTGGCAGTTAGATCTTACCTCACATTTTTTTAGATTTTTTTTAAGGAGATTTGGGATTTTGTGAATTACTGGATAGACTCGGGGGTTATTTCTTTATCACCAAGTACAGGACTACAAGTAACTCATTCTAAGAGACCATATTTTTATATTTGGCCAAAGATACTTAAATCTTTGATCAATCTTGCAGGCCACCCAACTGTATCTGGTAAATACTTCACTTTTTTTCCTGCTCAGTAGGCCTTCACAGTTTGACTACCTATTCTCTCATCTTGCAAGCTTGTACCCTACCCCCTCTCTCCTACAGTCTGTCTCCTTGTAACTGGGCTGTCTCCAAACTCAGTTGTAATTAACTCACTGGTCACTAAGAGGCATCTTACTGTACTGTTCATTATCACTGACCCTGCCTTTTATCTCCCTATCAGACCCCCTAGCCCTACTGTAATACTTTTTTATTCTTCTCTTCCTAGCACCTGTTCAGCACTTCCCTTCACCTATCCCAATATATATTCCTCACTACACCACAGCTGTCTTACAAGTCTGAGCACCTTGTAGTACCCTTCTCTGTGTTCCTGACTATACCTAGGATACACTAGCCTGCTGACCTTCTGTAGCTTTCTCACACTACTAAACTTAATTAATTTACCTGCTTCTTTCTCCCTTACTACTGATTGTCTTCCTTGGCTGTCCCCTCTCTTGTCTCTGCCCGCTCCGTTAGCCTCACGGCTCACTCCGCTCCTCCCTACCCCCAATTCCCACCCACCCCCAGGGGTCCTACATTTACCTTGCCTCTAGACACACCTCTTACCTCTTCCACCCAATCATACTTAGATCCTCACAACTTGAGTACCACCCTTCACTTAGCCACTCCTACTTACCTACTATAACCATCCCCACCCCTCTCTCTCTAACACATCTAAAATATCACAACCCCTACCTCTGGCAAACACTCACACAGTACTTTCACCTATAACACACCATTTAACTACATTCAAACTTACAACTATTTCATCATGACTACAACTATCCTCCAATCACAACTAAAATTTCCTATCTCCTTCTTACTACTATTCCTTCTCACTACTACCTATTTCCTAACCTCCTATGAACACACCATAACTATTTCTCTCTCACTTCCCACAAAACATACCAGTACACCTGCAACATCTCCTCCTTTATCCTTCTTTCAAACCTCCCCACAATCCATCTACCTATTTGCCAAATACCACAGGCTATTACACAACAAACTACTAAAAACTAAAACAAAGAAAATAATCGATACCTTCCTAAAACATAAACTAAGAAACTATTTTACTCTACTCCATCTACTACTAGATGGTGACATACACCCCAACCCAGGCCCACAAACTACTACTACCAAAACACACAAAGATCATATCAAACCCCTCTCTCTTTCATCTACTACATCATCTAATGTATTATCCTTGGCCCATCTCAATATACGTAGCATCAGTAACAAACTTAGTCAACTCCATGCCCTATTAGAAGTACACAATTTTGATGTTCTATGCTTATCAGAAACTTGGCTAAAACCTTCAATTAAAGACATTGAAATTACCCCACCTGGTTATAACATTGTTAGACTTGATCGCACCTCCAGGAAGGGAGGTGGAGTAGCTATTCTATATAAAACCAACCTGAAGCTTACTCTACTTGACCTTACCCTTACCCAAAACAATAATGCTGAAATAATCTGCTCTAAAATTCAAATTAACACTACTAAAGCAATAAACATTATCTGTGCATACCTCCCCCCTGGAAATAACATCCCTACTTTAGAACAGCTTCTTGAACAACTCTCTAATAACTTCCCTCAGGAAACACTATTCCTTGGGGACTTTAACATTGATTGGAAATCCTGTAACAATGCTAACCCTACCTCCCATATAAACCTTTATGGTTTCAAACAACTAATTGATAGTCCCACTAGAATAAATAAAAGAGCAAAAAGAAACCACCTTAGACTGGATTCTTACAAACTCCCCTTCAAACCTACCAAACTGGCATCCTTCCTGATGACCTTAGTGATCACTCCCTCACCTATGTCATTAGAGCTAAAACTAACCTAAGCTTACCTACCTCTCATAGAACACTATATTCAAAAAGAAATTTAATCCTGAACAGTTTCAAACAGAACTTTCACAATACAACTGGACCCCTCTAAAACACCTCTCACTTAACAATGCTGTTGAACATTTCAATTCAGCATTCCTTGCAATCTTAAACCAACATGCCCCAAGTCGTACCATTAGAACAAAGACCAAAACAGCACCCTGGCTAACCTCTAATACTAAACAAAAAATTATACTCAGAAATAAATTCTGGAAAAAATGGCGTTCCTCTAGAAACCCAACAGATCATCAAACCTTCAGAGAGCTCAGAAACAAGACCAAAAAAGCCATCCTTTCAGATAAAAAGAATTATTACTTTGAACTCCAGCAATCCACCATAAAAGAACCAAAGAAGTTCTGGTCCACTATCAATAATCTACTTACCCCAGGCAAAGTAGTAACACCCAACCCACAGAATTTAGACCCTGATAATCCCTCTTTAATAGCCAACAACTTCAATACCTTCTTTACTACTTCCATACAAAGTCTAGCTAATCACTTATCTCCTGATGCTTCTCAACTGATTTTAAATAACATCAGCAACTCCCTTCTTCCCCTTCAACTTCAACCCATACCCACCTCCTACATACAATCTCTTTTACAAAAACTTAAACCCACTACCCCCTCAGCAGATAAGCTTCCTGCTGAATTCCTTCAAGTAGCAGCTAAAGCTATTGCCTACCCTGTTTCTATCCTAATAAACAGATCCATAAAAGAAAGTACTTTCCCAGCAATCTGGAAAATATCACACATCATACCCTTACACAAAGGAGGCAAATCCACTGACCTTTCAAACTTTCGCCCTATAGCACTATTATCTCCACTAGCTAAAATCATGGAAAAATGTATACATAAACAACTACTTAACCATCTCCTTCATAACAACCTACTAGCTAATACTCAACATGGATTTAGACCTGCACATAGTACTACCACTGCACTACTTTCTTTTACCAACACCATCAACTGTAACCGTAACAACAATAAACTAACCTCTTCTCTTTTCCCAGACCTGTCTAAAGCCTTCGATATGGTCAACCATACACTTCTTTTACACATATTAAAATCCCTTGCCCTGGATTTCTCTTCCTAACCTGGTTTTCATCCTATCTTGAAAATCGACAACAAGCAGTGCTATGGAAAAACTCTCTATCTGCTCTACTACCTGTCTCTTTAGGAGTACCTCAAGGATCTATACTAGGCCCACTCTTATTCTCTATCTTTATTAACGATCTCCAATCATCTATCCAAAACACTACCTGTATACAATATGCAGATGACTCTACCATCATTTGCACAGCTTCCACTCAAACTGAACTCCATTCACTGACACAATCTACCTTTTCTACCGTTGAACAGTGGTTCTCAAAAAGATGTCTTCTCCTCAACCCCAAGAAAACAAAACTATTACTATTCTCACCTACCCACAAATCTTCTCAACTAAACTTCACTATTACTGCAAGTGATCATTCCCTCATCTCCCGACTCTTCTACCAAACTGCTTGGTGTTACTATTGATAATAATCTTAGCTATGATTTTCATATCAATAACACTATAAAAGCAGTTAATAAAAAGATTGGTTCACTGTATAGAATTAAACCCTTCCTTACACCAGAAGCACGAACCACCTTAGCACAATCACATCTTATCTCAACCCTACTATATGCCTCCTCTATTTACACCAATCTCTCTAAAAGCAATCTTAGGAAACTGACTACATCCTACCATAATATAGCTCGTTTTGCCACAGCATCCCAGTATAGAACCCACCACTGTCTAAACTTAAAACACTTACACTGGTTGGAACTTCCTAACAAACTTATCTATCAACAACTCTTAATAACACATAACATTCTATATCAACCAGCAAAGACACCTGCTCTTAGTAACCTCTTGACCCCCATAATAACTTGAAACAACTGCGTTCACGAAAAGCTACAAGTCAAAACAACTAGAATTATAAATTCTGCAGGTAACTGCCTTTTCTCTAACTCAGTAGGCAAATTATGGAATAACCTCCTCACACATTACCTCTCTAGGCTCCTTTCATCTTTTTAAAAAACAACTTCTTTTACATCTGAACAACTTCTGGCTCTGCTCTTGTACCAACCCAGACTAATCTACTATCTTTATTCTACTATCATATTTCCTCATTTCAAAACTGCAACCTTTCTCAATGATCACTAATAACTCAATGAATGACTGAAAAAAAAAAAAAATAGCACTATATGTTTTTTATTACTTGATCTAGACTAATATGTATGCATTAGTGCTCTCTGTCTGTGTCACAGGCATTTATTGTAAATGTTTCATTTCTATAACCTTGCTTTAATCTGAGGAGCTTTTCTCCCCGGGCCTCCACTGAAAATGGAAATTATCCAGCTGGACTAGCCCGGTCAACAAATGTAAAATAAATAAAAATAAAATAAATAAAATACATCATTAATTGAACCAATATCTGACTTTGTAGAATCTTACCTAAAATCAATTTTAAGTCATATCGCAGCCAGAATCAAAGATATCTCTCAGTTAGTCTACTTTTGTCAGAACTTCAGGTTACCGAACATTGTTAATTATGCACATTACATGGACAATCACAATGCACCATCATTCACATGCTCTAGGGCTGAAGACAGTTGTCATTCACATCATCAGCTTAAATATTGTCCCATGTCTCGATTCATGCATATCAAGAAGGTATGTTCTAAAGAAGAGGACTCCACCTCATTGTCAATGGATCTTTGCCATAGATTTGAGCACAGAGAATATAAGCAATCCTAGATTCAGAAAGCTGAGAAACAGGTTGATGGGATGTCTATGCAAAGTCTATTGAAATAAAGAAAGGTATTAGAAAAACTCCTAGTGATACCATACATTTTATTACCACCTACAAGACCAGCATGTCATAAATCCAGAAAATTATATTGTAACAATTGGCCTATAATATTACAAGATAAATTTCTTGAAAGTGGTTTGACTGATATATGTACCTTTGCTTGTATGCAGGGTAAAAGCAATCACAGTAATTGAGAAAATAGAAAACACTCAATGTTTCTAACAATACTTTTCCCTCTCAACTATCAAAAAATAGCAGTTTACTATTTGAGGATAGTGGAAGATACTCAAGCACATTCAAAATATTAATCATCTCCATCAGAAATATCAATATGCCATATGTTAGATGCACCATACATTGTAATATAAATTTTGTTCTCCACCTAGTACACTGTTATTACAAATCCATCTACATGGGACAGTCCTCTCAACTGCTCATGCTCCACATCTGTGAACATCGTAGTGACATCTGGTGGAAAAAAGCACTAGTGTTCTATACAAATATACTATCAAACACCCTACAGCTGTTTCTGTGTATTGGTATAGGTAGTTTCATTGCTACACTGTATTATACAATGGAGCAACATGATATATTCAATTTCAAGGAACACTGGTAGATCATCAGTATAAGGACTTAATTCCCGCAGGTGTAAATGATACTTTCAAAGCATGTCTATCCTGTTGAAATTAGGTTCCCAAATTGAATGATTTTTCATATATTATTTCTGCTTTGTAATGAATAACTTTGCTGTTCCACATTAGATAACATTATTAGAAGCTACATAGGGTTACAAATAATTGTCATAAAGTATTACTCTGACTCGTATTGTTTACATTTTTGTTCCTAGTATTTATGCTGAGTCTGAGCATTTTAGTTTATATTTCTTTCACATTTTATTCTCAATGCACTTTATTTTGACAGTATATTATAAACACCACCAGTAGTAAACTCTATAAATTGCTGTGCTGTTCACCTGTCAGTGTCCACTTTATTATCGTATCTGTATTGCAGTTGATGTAGTGCAATGATAAAAATGTGTATTTTTATACATACAGACCTAAGTTAAGTACTACGAAGCTGAGACATTTTTGTTTGACTTGTTTAAACCACATAACAACCGTCACTGGTTATTTTTAGTGATGTCACTCTAGGCAGTGATATTTAAATGTTCAGGCGACATGGTAACCTTTAGATTAGCTGAAAAAGCCAGGCCTTTAGTAACACAGGATCTTCTGTGAGCCTCAGGTCTCTAAACGTGTTGGCATTAAAATTTTACTGCACCATCGTCTTGGCATTCCATTTACAATTTATGCATGCCATAACGCCAGAGATACTTGGTCTAAATAAACACCTTGCGGAATATGGCATGAGACTCAATGAAAGATGTTGAAAAAGTATAAATTTTAAACAATAAGGGCAATAAGTTAAATTCGAAAGTACTGTTGTGCATAAAGCAATACACATGGGTGTGGGTGTGTGCACACACTAACTTGCTGAAATTGAGGAATGTGCAAAGTGGAAAGAAGGTGACAATGTGCTTGTAATCACATAATCTGAAAGAAAATTATATTAATATCATATGGTTAACCCCAAAATGTCAGAAGTGAACCTGAAATTGCTGCATTATTATAACAAAAGTTTTACTGGTGACATTGCAAATTGATGGTGTTCTTAAAGATATACAAAGATAAGCCAGTGTCCACTGTAGTAAAAATTAATAAGTGAGTGATCTATAACGTTAAAACTCCCTTATTTGTCTTGCATTTTTTAAAAGTAAGTGAGATAGCACTTAGCATAGCAGAATGGTCATGGAAATTAAATAGAACCGAAATTTTGTTAAGGTGGTGCATGTACTAAAAAGAAGGCATATCTCTTCAAAGTTGCAAAAAAAGTGTTTACTAATGAAGACCAAATGCATACAGAGCAGGAGTAAGCTGCACAGATTTGTTGTCCAAAATATCAGATGGACTGTACAATGTTATGAGCAGTCTACCTCAACATAAATCAAGAGTTGCAAAGGCTAGATAATTCTGGATTATTGAAAATGGAATGCAGTTTGTTGAGCATGTTCATAGTTCATGTGTTAAAAGGAGACATGACAGGGGAATGTACAGAGTTTGAAGATATTTCTGAAGTTAACCAGGTTCTCATATAGCTGAGTAGGTGAAAGCTTGGATAGATGTAAAATATCCTACAGCACCTATTGAAAAGAATGGTGATAGTTCCTAGATACATTGGCCAAAATTTCATCTGGTCATTATGAATATCATCATGGATCTTCCCTGCAAAGAGTCTGCAGGCCTAGTAGGACTAACCTGATCAACAAAGTGAAAATGAATAAAAATAAAGATGCAGTTAGCCACTGCTGTATAATGTACAGTATCTCTTACTATGAAGTAAAGACATTACTGCATTTCTACATGAAAAAAATGTTCTATAAAACAGCATGTAAAGAGTCAATAGCATTGGAAAAACATGCTTTCTTTATTTTATTTTCCACCAAGAACTTGTTTAGATTTGACTACTGAATCAAGTTTTCACATTTAAAAACACTACCAAACAAATCACATGTTCAAAACAACCAATCCCCAGCCAAATTCAATTAGTCAATGTTCAAAGAAATGTAAAGAAACAACACAACTAACTAAAACCATAAAAATCTAAATGAATATTTACATTACTACATACATCAAGAGCTGCTTGTTTAATAAACTCTGCTTGCAAAAAAAATTTTATATTCACACTCTCGTTCAGACTAGGAAGTGTATCAGTGTTAAGCCTGATCTGCCATACAGACTCTTTGTACTCTAATAGCACTTTGTAGTTAGCACAGAAGTCATTCATTTCAACAGAGTCCAGCACAAAAAAATCAAGATTTCTTAAAGTTATTACACTGTAGACAATGCCCCACCAAGACATTACCAGTGTCTCCTTTTCTAATCACTAGTGAATGTTCATAAATTCTGCATGCCAGCTTCCTTATAGTTTTACCAACATAGAAGCAGATACATGAATCATATAAGCCTAACTATACTATGCCTTTAGAATTGCAACTGTACCTCCGGTTAAATAGAGTTTCCATGTTTAAATCACTCAAAAAATACTTGTGGTGTTGGAAATAAAGTGACACTCATTACAGTTACTGCATTTATAAGTCCCAAAGGTGCTGTGATTCATTTTCTTATGGCCAGGGTGTCTTTCTAAGATTAATCTAATGCAGTTAGTTTGTTTATGTGAACAAAGGATGATCACTTAGAATCTTAGCTAAATTCCCATTACCTAAAATAATCTTGCAGTAACTCTGCAAGATATTTCTGTTGATGGTAATGTCAGTGGTAATGGGGAGAGGAAAAGCACCCCTATAGCCAATAGGCAAACTAGATTTGGGGGGTGTATCTTCTCTGGCCAATAAATATACAATTTGATCTTTATCAAGGATTGGTCTTGCCTTACCAGTATGTAACAAATAGATTTCACAAATAATATTGCCCAGCCAATCATTATCATAGCCTAGCCTCTAGCCATGAAAAAAACTTTCAGTATCTCTGTTTCTTCTGCAAAAATCTCTTCATTGCTTGTAAATCTGCCAAGTCTTATAATCTACCCATTTGCCACTCTCCTTTTTTCATGTGGTGTGGATGCTGACTATGCCTGTGTAAATAATTAATTACAAAGGTGTATTTTCTGTGGCTCTTACTCTTGATATAATGATTACATGGATCATTTTTATCAGAGAAAGAAATATTTATGGTTATGGTTGGAAAGACATGATCATAATTCTTTGTAGTGCATGTAGCTTTACCTGCTTCTGTGAAGTACAAACAATAGAGAAACAAAGTGTAATACAGTAATTGCTGCCAAACAGAGACTGTCAACCCAAGAAGAGCAACAGGAAGATGGTAAGCACTTCATTTGGTCTTTAAAAAGTCTAAGTGAAGTGTTTATGTTATTTAAAAGCTTTCCACTGACTTTCTGCTATGGCACACTGAGTGAAAGTGCTGAACAATTACGGTCTTTTCACTGATTTTGTAGCATAATCGTGGTGTTCATCAATGTACTACAAAGATGTCAGCATACAGTGTCAGTTACTTATATGCAGAGAACATAGAAAAGGCTCAATTACTGTCCCTGAACTATACCTACAATGGAAGTTTCTGTACCAAAAAACAAATTACAACTATAACTTTGAAAGCTATGTTAACTAAGTTGTTTGTTTTCTATGCATTTCAAGACATTGCCTCCAAGACCAATCAAGAAAAGTTTAGGTAAAAGGAGGTTAAGTCAGACAGTATCAGATGATCTTTTATGGTCTACAATGACCCTGGATGTGAGTTTATTTGTGCCGATAGTATCCACTGCAGTGTAGATTGCAGTTAAGTGATCTTCACTGAAATGATGTTGTGAAGCAAATACTTCTTATTTGTTAATATGCTCAGTCATCTGAAACTGAACTATTTCTCAAATATTTTATAACATGGCAAAGATCTGCAATGGGCCTACAGACTGATTCAGCAATAGGATGTGAAGTTCTGGATACAGGGATAATAACAAGTTTAGCTTAGTCATGAAGAATTCTAGTAGCTTTGAGGACAGAGCAAAGAAAGATTGCAGTGACTTTGTTGGCCATGTGTTGGCTACAAGAGTAAACTGACTATTGTCAAAGTAAATTTTATTGTCATTTAGAACTACACATCATCATCATCATCTTCTTTCGGCTCTTCCTCTCCTCAGCATCTTGCTCTGTCACATCAACCACCTGCATGTCCTCTCTCACCACATCCATAAACCTTATCGTAGGCCTTCCTCTTTTCCTGTTACCTGGTAGCTTCATCCTTAGCATCTTTTTCCCAATATACTCAGCATCTCTCCTCAGCACATGTCCAAACCAACGTAATCTTGCCTCTCTGGCTTTATCTCCAAACCTTCCAACCTGGCCGACCCACTAATATACTTATTCTTAATCCTGTCCACCCTTGTCACACCCAGTGCAAATCTTAACATCTTTAACTTTGCCACATCCAGCTCTAACTCCTGCCTTTTTGTCAATGCCACTGTCTCCAACCCATATAACACAGCTGGTCTCACTACCCTCTTGTAGACCTTCCCTTTAACTCTTACTGGCACTCAGCTGTCAAAAATCACTCCTGACACTCTTCTCCGCCTACTCCATCCTGCCTATACTCTCTTCTTCACCTCTCTTCCACACTCTCCATTACTCTGAACTGTTGATCCCAAGTATTTAAACTCATCCACATTTGCCACCTCTACTCCTTGCATCCTCACCATTCCTCTATCCTTCCTCTCATTCACACACATGTATTCTGTCTTAGTCCTGCTGACCTTCATTCTTCTTCTCTCTAGTGCATATCTCCAACTGTCCAGGGTCTCCTCCACCTGTTACCTACTCTCACTACAGATCACAATGTCATCTGCAAACATCATAGTCCACGGGGACTCCTGTCTGATCTCATCTGTCAACCTGTCCATCACGATTGCAAATAAGAAAGGGCTCAGAGCTGATCCTTGATGTAATCCCACCTCCACCTTAAATGCATCCATCACTCCCACTGCAGACCTCACCGCTGTCACACTACCCTTGTACATATCCTGTACCACTCTTAAATACTTCTCTGACACTCCCAACTTCCTCAAACAATACCACAACTCCACTCTAGGCACCCTGTCATATGCTTTCTCTAAATCCACAAAGACACAATGCAACTCCTTCTGACCTTCTCTGTACTTCTCCATCAACACTCTCAGAGCAAACATTGCATCTATAGTGCTCTTTCCTGGCATGAAACCATACTGCTGATCACTAATCATCATGTCCTTTCTTAACCTAGCTTCCACTACTCATTCCCATAACTTCATGCTGTGACTGATCAGTTTAATCCCTCTGTAGTTACTACAGCTCTGCACATCTCCCTTATTCTTAAAAATCGGTACCAAACACTTTTTCTCCATTCCTCAGACATCCTCTCACTTTCCAAGATTTCTTTAAACAATCTAGTTAGAAACTCCACTGCCATTTCACCTAAACACCTCCATGCTTCCACAGGTATGTCATCTGGACCAACAGCCTTTCCATTCTTCATCCTCTTCATAGCTATCCTTACTTCCTCCTTGCTAATCCATTGCACTTCATGATTCACTATCCCCACATCATCCAACCGTCTCTCCCTCTCATTCTCTTCATTAATCAACCCCTCAAAGTACTCTTTCCATCTGCTGAACACACTCTCCTCGTTGTGAGTATGTTTTCCTCATTAACCTTTATTACCCTTACCTGCTGCACATCTTTACTAGCTCAGTCCTTCTGTCTAGCCAATCGGTACAGGTCCTTTTCTCCCTCCTTAGTGTCCAGCCTTTCATACAACTCTTCTTATGTCTCATCCTTAGCCTTCACCACCTCTCTCTTTGCCATGCACTTCAACTCCTTATACTCCTGTCTACTTTCTTCATCTCTCTCTGACAATCCCACTTCTTCTTTGCCAACCTCTTTCTCTGTATACTCTCCTGTACTTCCTCATTCTACCACCATGTCTCCTTGTCATCCTTCCTCTGTCCAGATGTCATACCAAGTACCTTTCTAGCCATCTCCCTTACTAGCTCTGCTGTAGTTTCCCAGATATTTGGTAACTCTTCACTGCCACCCAGTGCCTGTCTTAACTCTTCTCTGAACTCCACCTCACAATTACCCTTTTTTAATTTCCACCATTTGATCCTTGATGCTGGCCTCACACTCCTCCTCCTCTTCTTGATCACCAATGTCATCTTACAAACCACCATCCTATGCTGCCTAACTACACATTCTCCAGTCACCACTTTACAGTCTCCAATCTCCAAGCTCCAAGCTCACATGTGTAGCCTAAATGAAATTTCATGCATCAGCTCAATTCTTGAGATTACAAAGGAAAGTGAAACAACACATACAGGTAGAGGAATAAACATAACTAACAAATACAATGCTAATCACAATAAACACAAGAAAAAGTAGACATTTACCAACATTCATAAATGAAAAGAATACCCTCCCCTGAGTTAAATTAACTACCTTATTTAAAGTAATACAAAACACACTACAGAACAAAATGCCTAAGTTATTTGTCTAATATTGCACTTGAGTGATTTAAGCAATACTGACTCTGGATATAATAAATAAATATTGCACTTACTTGGAATATATGTAAGTATATATTGCACATATAAAGAAAACTTGACTTATTATGTGTCCATACCCTTGAGACTAATGCCTGAGTTCAGAAGTCTAATCGCTGTAGGGTAGGAAACTGTTATTGAATCTTGTATTCCTGCAGTGGATGCTGCAATATCTCCTGCCCAATGCCAGATGCTTAAACAATCCATGCTCAGGATGTGTGTCATCCTGTATTATTGTGGTGGCCTTTTGGATACTTCTTGCAGAATAAAGATGTTGCATCAATGGAAGACAGGAACCTGTTACTTTCTCTGCAACCCTCACCACTCTTTGCAGCACCTTCCTTTCTGGAACCGTGCAGCTTACAAACCACACTATGATGTTGCAGGTGAGGATGCTCTCTATTGCACCTCTATAGAAGGTGAAGAGAATATGAGGAGGAAGCTTAGCTTTTTTCAGCCTTCTTAAAAAAATGGAGGCATTGTTGGTCTTTCTTGACCAGTTGGCTGGTATTTCCCGACCACGAGAGATCCTTGGATATGTGTACACCCAGGAATTTTGTACTCTTAACCCTCTCCACACTCTCACCATTAATACTGAGCACTGGGTGGTTTGTTCTCCTTTTCCTGAAGTCAATGATATTCTCTTTGGTCTTGTTACATTCAGATCAAGGTTGTTCCCCTCACACCAACTGATCAGAGTTGCTACCTCCTCTCTGTTTGCCCTTTCATCTTCCTTTGTGATGAGTCCCACGATTGTGGTGTCATCAGCAAACTTGATGATATGGTTGGGCTTGTGTTTAGCATAGCAGTCATGGGTCAGGATGGTGAATAACAGTGGGTTGAGAACACATCCCTGTGGAACCCCAGTGTTAATTGTGATGCACTTTGATGTGTTTTTATCTGAACAAAACTCTGTGGTCTCTCAATCAGGAAGTCCAGGATCCATTTACAGAGATGTTTGCTGATTCCAAAATGTGTCAGTTTTTCTATCAGCTGCATTGGTACTACCGTATTATATGCAGAGCTAAAGTCTATGAACAACATCCTCACATAGTTGTCTTTGCCCTCTAAATGCTTAAGGGAGATGTGTAGTGCTACTGATATGGCATCAGCCATGGATCGATTAGCTCTGTATGCAAACTGCAGAGGGTCAAAATCAGGAGGTAGGCATGATGAAAGATGATTTTTGATCAGCTGCTCAAAACATTTCATAACAGTGGATGTCAGAGTGACTGGTCTGTAGTCATTAAGGCTGGAGGGAATAGTTTTCTTAGGTAGTGGGATGATGTTAGTTTCCTTGAAGCATGAGGGTACTTTTGCCATGGCAAGAGAGGGGTTAAATATTTCCTTGAGCACTGTGCAGAATTGATCAGCACAGCCTTTAACACCTTGACCAGTATGTTGTCTGGGCCAGCAGCCTTCCTGGGGTTCACTCTTCTTAGCTCTCTTCTTACCTCCTCTATCCTGAGGCTGAGTACTGCATCCTTCTCATTAGTGAGTAGCTTTAGTGACAACCTGTTGTTTCTTTCCTCAAATCTACCAAAGAAAATGTTCAAACTGTCCAGGAATTTGATGCTGTGCTGACCTGATTTTGTAGTCAGTGATCTCCTATATGCCTTGCCATAGTCTACTTGCATCCTTCATGTCTTCAAAGTGGCTCTATACATTTCTGCCATACTCACTCTTAGCTCCTTTATTCCCCTCCTCACATTAGCTCTTGCTACACTTAGGGCTGCTTTGTCCTTAGCCCTCTAAACTGTGTTTCTCTCCTTCAGAAGCTCATATATCTTAGGTGTGAGCCATGGCTTCTGGTAAGCTCTAATCATGATACATTTTGTATTTTTTACCCCATCAAAACAGTTTGAAATGTATGCCATCACTATGTCATTGTATCCATCAGTATTCAGATGCTGACTCACTGTGGCTGCCTCCTTGAACGTATCCCAACTGGTTCTTTCAAAGCAGTCTTGGAGAGCCTCCATAGCCCCCTCAGGCCATACCCTGATTTGTTTCTTTGTGTGTTTTTCTCTAACTAGTGCAGGTTTGTAAGCTGGCAATAGCAAGATTGTATAATGGCCAGAGTTTCCCATTTGTGGAAGTTGCACTGCCTTATAAGCTTTCTTTAAGTTTATATACACCTTGTTCAGGATACCATCACCCCTTGTAGGGATGTCCACATACTGATGGTAGTGCAGGAGCACTTCTTTCAGATCTGCTTTATTAAAATCACCAGCTGCCACATGTACAAAGTCAGGATATTTGCTCTGCAGCTCACCCCATATGCTTGCAGAGTTTATTTAGAGCCTCAGTGGTATTAGCACTAGGTGGGATATACCCAGGGTTGCCAGATTTCCGACTGGCCAGGTAGGGACAAAAAAAGTCTTTCACAGCAAGTGAAGACAAAAAAAAAAAAAAAAAAGGTCGTCCACTCTAGGTCTTTAATTCAGAATACCAGAGTTCTGCATTAAACAAAAGTAGCTCTGTGTTTATTTTTTTTGATTGGCCCAGGCCAATCAAAAATAAATAAACACGGAGCTACTTTTGTTTGATGCAAAACATCGCAGTTCCACATTAAACAGAAGTAGCTCTGTTTTGCGATTTTTTTTGATTGGCCCATATACCAGTATACGGGCCAATCAAAAATCGCTAAACATGGAGCTGCTTCTGTTTAATGCGGAACATCGCAGCTCCGCATTAAACAGAAGTAGCACTGTTTTGTGATTTTTTTATTGTCCCCTATACGTATGCGGGCCAATCAAAAATCGCTAAACACGTAGCTACTTCTGTTTAATGCGTAACTGCGATGTTCCGCATTAAACACAAGAAGCTCTGTGTTTAGTGATTTTTGATTGGCCCGTATGCCGGTATACGGGCCAATCAAAAAAAAAAAAACAAAGCGGAGGCTGCCCAGGATTTAAACCAGCAGTGCGGGACTTGGGACCATTCTGCTGATCCTGGGACAGTCCCACTCAAATAGGGACGTCTGGCAACCCTGGATATACACCACTGTTACACTGACCCCATTCAGTTCCCTGGGGAAGTAAATTGGTCTACATTTAATGGACAAGAACTCTAAGTTCTCACAGCAGTCTGATATGATTTCACAGTTGCTGCACCATCTTTTGTTAACATATATGCAGACTCCACCTCCTCTGGCCTTTCCACATAGTGTACGTTTTTTGTCTGCACAAAACAGCATAAAATTCTCTAAGCTTAATGCAGTATCATTTATCTTGTCATGCAGCCACGTATGAGTAATCAAAAATAAACAAGTATTTCTCACCTTGGTTTTGTTGGAGAGTTCCAGTCTCAAGTAGTCCATCTTGCTATCCAGTGATCTCACATAAGCTAGCAGTATAGTTGGCAGCACAGGCCTGTATGGGTTTGCTTTTAACTTTACATCAATACCTGCTCTGCAACCTCTTTTCCTTGTTCTCTGACATCTCTTTCTCTTCTTTCTTGTCAGGCATATTCCAGAAACCTGTTCTATCAGTTTCAGGCACTTTAGAGTGTGAAGAGTTAAAATACACAGCTGTTATAGCTCTGTGCAAGTAGTAGGCCCCAGATACTCAGCAGATGTCAAGGCATCAAACCAGCAACATGTAGATGTCAACTGTTTAATTTCTAGCAACTTTTGTCTATTATAGGTTATTGTACCTTCAAATGAAAGTGCAGAAACTGAATTTTTTGAGATTGTCTTTGCAAAGGAAGACACAATATGCATATCTCTAGAATGAGCTGACACAGCCACACAGGGAGATGACATTTTTTTTATTCTTTCTGTGTAAAGTAGAATGTGTCGTAGAAGTTCTGAATGAAGAAAATTGAAATAAAGCTGTAAGGTGTACTTAAAAGTGGGGTAAGGTAAATAGGTACTTCTAATGTTAGAGAAAATGGCTTTATATTCATCATGATTTATGGAGCTTATGCATGTGGAAGAATAAGTTGTATTTAGGTTTGTAATATCCCTTTTATGTATGTGGAACCATTCAGGTTGTGAGAGTTGACCACACTGTTTACTTCTTAATAAGATGTTGCTTTCTTTATTTTTGATGGTATGATTTATTAAGAGCAAGGAAACTCTTATTTCTTAGGTGAATGTCATGATCATTTCCATGTGTGCCAAACTAAAGGAAGAATTTAAGAATTACAGAGTTAATGTTACCAAACAACAGATCTGGTATCTATAAACGTCAAACAGTGAACAGACTACGGGTCAGCTAATAGTGTTATCATCATAAAATAAGTAATTTCCTTTAATTCCAAAACAAGTCTAGCAGTTTCTAAAGTGTGCATGTGTGTGTGTGTGTGTGTGGGGCGGGGGCAGTTTTAAAGGGAAAAGATAGAAAACAAGGAAACATAATCACTAAGCAAGTTTATCAAAATTTTAGGTAGTTTAGGAATATTAATAATAAAGATGTCATAAAGGGCAGAAGTGCCTGGTTTAGGGTTGGGTATAACTTATATGCTTAGTATTTGTGTTAGACATTTCAGGGAATAAATCTGACTAGCTGAAATTTGGCAGGACCCACAAAGCTGGTATTAAAGTCTACAAAGATAACAGGGTTATCTTTAAATCTTATTTCAATCATTTTTGTCTGGGACGGATTTACGAAGGCTTGCACGGAGTCTAAGAGTAGTGTAAGATGGCAGACAGCCAATATGTCTGCCAAGCGATTCAGCAATAGCTGGCAGGGGCGTGCATGAGAGCTTCTAAAGCTACTCTTGCATGGACAGTGTTATGGTATGCAAATTACCTCATTTGCTGCTGAAAGCTATGCAAATGAGGTAAATTTGCGATCCAGGAAACACTAACCTGTCCGTGGAAGATTAGTGTTATTTGCAGAAATGTACTCCATTGGTAACGGAGTACCGTTCTACAAATAGATAAACGGAGCTATGACAGCTCCAAATAAAGGATGCATCTAGTTGAGGAAGCATGCCAATGGCCAAATATAAGGCCATTGGCATTTGCAAATGTTGTAAATCCTTAAAATCCATTTTTTCCCCGATCGCCGATGTTTAAGCATAGGCAAAAATGGGCATTTTCACTAAAAAGCTTGTTCTGCCATGCAGGTGAATGGCAGGCTGAAAACAACATGGCCAGTGAGTAGTGGTTGCTAAGGGGGGAAGCTCAGTGTGAGAGATGTAACCAAGCATTAGTAGGCAATCCTATACAAATGAGGATAAGGATAGTGAATCCCAATTTTCCCTGGCATGTGAGCCATGTCCCTAGAGTGTAAGTGTAGGAGTAGGGGAGTAGTAGTGTAGACGATAGGTGATATCATGAGGGGGTATGTCTGAAAGACTGTAAGCTGATTGGAGCACAGTGGCTTGTGTTTGTCCTAAGTTGTTCAGGATTGCAAGAGGTGTGTCTACAGTTGTCCTAGCTGAAAACAAGAAACCAAAGGTGTACGCCGTGGATATATCTGAAATTTCTTGCAAACGTGCTTACACCGTGTGTGCACGTGTGCACTTGTGTGCGCACATGTGTGCTTGTTTGCGCGGCACTGCCCCTTGTGGAAACAGAAAGGGAAAAGGAAGGAAAAGAAGTAGTAGGATGTTAACCAAGGAGAACTAGCAGAGCTGCCAGGTGAAATATATCAGAATCAGCCAATTACACAGGCAGTAGACTAGCCCAGCCCAGCCCAGCTCAGCACTTTAAACTCAGCAAACAGCAGTTTGCCCTGTTTTTTCCCAAGAACTCTGCAACACTGCAGTATACAAAGAGTGAAAACTTAAAAAGCTTAAGTCAGACAAAATGTTAGGGGCTGCTATTGCTATCATAAACCAACATGTGCAAGATGATGAGGGTGGTGATGTTGTGAATGCTGCTGAGCAACCCACAGTGAAGAGAGAGTGTATAGACCCAGGGTAACCTACCAAGGGCTACATGAGCTGGAGATAGTGGAGCGCTATAGAGTGGACAGAGACCTCCTGCAGCAAATTGTTGAGCTGTGCCAGCCACGCCTCACACACAGAACCAACAGAGGGGAACCCATCCCAGTGGATACCAAGGTATGTGTTGGCCTATGACTTCTAGCTACAGGTACCTTCCAGAGACCAACTGGTGATATGATGGGGATTTCACAGGCATCAGCATCCAGGGTACTGCACCAGTTCCTGGATGCCATGTCAGCACATGTCGGTGAGCACGTATATTTCCCCAATTCCAGTGAGGCATTGGCTAGCAATATGCATCTTTTCCACCAAATAGCAGAATACCCTGAGGTAGTGGGTGCAATAGACTGCACGCACATACACATCAAAGCACCACCCGGTGAGCAGGGTAGGGTCTACATCAACTGCAAGGGCTTCCCCTCCATCAACTGCCAGGTTGGGTGCAATGCCCAGAGCATAATAATGAATGTGTGTGCTGGCTGCCCTGGAAGCTATCACGATTCCCACATCTGGCATCTGATGCAGCTGTACCAGAGATTTGCCAATGGGGACATCCCTGACGGTCACCTAGTGGGGGATGCTGGATACGCACTGGAGCCGTGGCTGATGACACCCATCAGAAATGCACACACACTCGAACAAGAACTCCATAATGAGGCACACGCACAAACAAGAAACATTATTGAGCATGTGTTTGGGATGCTTAAGTCACATTTCCAGTGCCTGGACACATCTGGTGGAGCCTTGCAGTACTCACCAACTACATGTACTCAAATTGTCATGGTATGTGCCATGCTACACATTATGATCCTCCGAAAACAGCTGCAGCAGGAACAGCATGGGGTAGGGCCAAACAGCCCCCCACCATTGCCAAGGCCTGCACAGGCACAGCGTGACTCGGAGGAGGAACAACCTGAGCCTGCTCCAGTAAGCAGAAGGAGGCGTGCCCAGTATGCCTTGGCCTTGGCAAAGAGGCAACTCATAGCACATACACTTACTCAGTAGGAACCCTGGAAATGACACCTCTCGCTGACTCGCACATACAATAAAAGGGATGCCTAACTTGACAGTACCTGTTTTCAAACATGTATAGGGAGTGTACTATGTGCATCCGACAGAGACAGCCCTGCAGCACCACCTGAGGCATGATTGCCCTATTTTAAGCAATATAAAGCAGTGCTAAGCACATTTTACCACTATTTAGCATATTTAAGCATAATTGCGCGGTGCTGCGCACTGCGCAAACTAGTGCAATGTCAGGCAACATTAAGCAATGTTGGGCAATGTTGGGCAAAGTCAGGCAAAGTCGAGCAAAGTCGGGTAAACATGCTCACACCTGCTTTACTATTCCTTAACCAGTCAGGTCTGCCCAGCAGGAAAATAAAAAGCAGTGACAGGGCTCGAACTCCGGATATTGTGCACTATAGTCACAGTACTGAACCACTATGCCATGACAGCATTTCACTGGCACAGACACAGCAGGACAATTGTAGACTAATGCAAACACAAACAAATGCTGTATCATGCCCTCTGAAGAGGCATATGAGTAACTTCCCCCCAGGCCTATGCAGACAGATAACAGCTGGCCAGGCAGTGTGATGTGGGTTGGGTAGGCTATGAAGTCACAAACTAATATACGTGAAATTGGAAGCTAAGATCTGTAGTACAGTAGTATGCCTCAAGCCAGTATGATAGGCAACAGTACAGACTGAAATGGAGTATCTGACATAGCAATGCAGGCTTAGCAAATGTGTATAAGTGTCAGGTGAACCCCTCATCCTATGTACACCCATAGTAACAATCAGATGTGCCCCCCAGGTAGAAATGTACAAATAATAGCTGTCCCCCCTGTATGTAGAAATGTTGATAAGTCTATGCAAAGTGACTCATGGAAGCCCTGCAGGCACAGCGTGCTTCCTGTCAATGTACAACACAAAGGTGAGCCCTGAAGTAAAAACCAACTTGATTTTTCACACACATATAGTATATATGTCCATACAGGGCATGCTCACACACTTAAATAAACAAAGCAAATGTCAGTCAACAACATACTGAAAGGTCATACTGGGCATGCTCACACACTTAGGCCATGTCTGACTACAGCAGTGGGCCACACATATCTGGCAGTTGAAGTTCTTACCCCAGAAACTTGTTACTATTCACCAATCCTGCCTTGCGCACACAGTTATATGAAAACAGACCCATATAATATATTGGACTCCTGTCATAATCAAACTATGTACTACAAGTACTTAAGTTGTTCAAAGAAAGTGAAAATTCAAAGAAGATCAATAAATTTCTGATCAGTATCATCAAAAAACAATGAGCACTCCTAACATTATCCAATCCATGTTCTGGCAAAAGTATTGTCAAAGAGTCCATAGAGAACCATGAAGCTTTCTTTCGCTATGTCATAAATATCAATGTAAACTCATATATGTTCTGAGTCAGTGCAAACTTTAAATGAATACATGTACATGACTGACATTGCAAACATCTTCTCAGACAGGTTCATACATATTTACCCCCCTCTCACTGACAAAAGGGCCCATTATCATACCTGGAGATTGTGAAAACCCAGAAATCACATATACAATGGCTAAACAGCACTTTCCAAACCTAAAACACTGTGTCTGTGGGATGACATGGTTTCCCTAGCTGTGTCATATGTGAACTCCAAAATAAACATTCCCTGCACCTGAACAGTCTGTTGAGACTCACCCTCTGCACAGGATATGAAACTGTTGAATGTGTTACAGCAACATTTGGCACACTCCACAAGTGTTGGTGCACAACAGACCATATGAACTATTGTCTTATAAGCCTATTAAGCCTGATCTGCAAGGCCATGGATTCCATCATGATGGAACTCATAAACAGAGCTATTGTGAGCCTACAAACACCCAACCCTACCAATTTTGGTTTGGTCAGGGGCAGATCATGGTTCCCAAACCTGCTAGACTGTTTTCAAGGCAGTCACCCAGGACATACATCAATGAAATGAGCTACACACATCCCACATAGACCTTGGAAAGCCCTTTTCCAACATTCTAGATGCATGTTGTATCCACAAAATCAACAACCAGTGCATAAATATGTATGTCATCTGATGGATTGCCAACTGGGGCATAGATAGATCCCACAAGGTAAGAATTGTGGTCTCCTGTTCAAGCTGGTAGCAACTGCTGTCCCCCATGGCTCAGTCCTGGGACCCCTCATGTCTGGTGTATACTTTTCAGAAATACAGTCAAACACACGAGGGCTATGTTTAGCAAAGTCTGTGGATAACTGCAAAAAAGTTGTCATAATCGATGTTTGGGACACCAGAGACATCCTTAAAAAGGGTCTCAGTCAGACATATGTGGTGTCAAAATTATGGCCTCGAGCTGCAGTCATACAAATACCACATAGGTGCCAACACCCTAAATATGGAGGTGATAATAAGGGATCTATGGACACATGTGGATAATCATCTCTACTTCCAGAAACACATTCACAAAGTGGTTAGAAAATCATGCTATGTGTTCCCACAAACTTTGCATGTAGGTAAAAGGAGGTTCCCTCTACTCATCAGTCATCAGACCCGTCAGAGAGTACCACAACACACTTGCGATGAATCTGACTAGGCACCTTCAGCAGCTGGAAAGACCACTGAAGTACCCAAACAAGAGGATTACTGGCCTCAAACAGTTGCCCCATGCAACAAGACTGAATTTAACTTAATCTGTGCTCTGTTGCATACTGTCTACTCAGGAGATCTCTGCCCAACAGACAGGTCCATGTCCAATGCAGAACTGATGTACATGCGCTATCTGAAGTAAACCCAAGCTCACTGTACCACATGCTCTAGGGATATCATCATCGCAACATTAAATAGAACATGCTGGAGGGATACATTACTAACTCACAGACTTCCCTTGCTTTGGAACAGGCTCCCAACCGACATTAAGCCGAGTCCCTCCCTGACACTCTTCCAGAGGAGCCTTGATAAGTGTATGTGAAACTGAACTGTCACACCATGGATCACTTCATCAGCTCTACTACACAGAGGCCTAGGGAACTAATTCCATGGGAGGTGATAGCTGCACACTCTGGCCATACTAATATATGCCTTCAGGCAGATAGCCTATTACCTACCTATGTACCTATATATATATATATATATATATATATATATATATATATATATATATATATATATATATATATATATGGGGAACACAGTATAATAAGCCAAAGATGGATGGGCAGAGATGTGTATAAGAGGTGACCATGACAGGGAGCCATCCAGGACTGTCCCACCCAGCACACATCCCAATGACACAAAAGACATGAGGTGCACATCTCTCCCACTGTACATAACAGCCACCAGTATCTGTAAGCATTACAGTGTATGTGGTCCATGTGCCTGCTGTACAACATGACTGTACAATGAAGTACACATCTACTATCTGTACACATGTACCTGTCACATAGGTTCATAGGTGTGTAGTAGACTATCTCCATGAAGGCATATATCAGCCTACGCAAGTTGTGCAGCTTTCACCACACCATTGGGTAGTCTCCCAACACCTAGTTCTAATAGTTAGTACCCTAAGCCCCTTTCTAGTGGGGCTGCTGATGTGATGGCTGGCATGAATTGTCTGTTTCCCATCCACTCATCAAGGTTCTAATTAAAGATTGTCAGCGAGGGGTTCTATCTGATGTACATTGGGACTCTGTTCCACAGTAAGGCAAGTGCCTGGGATGGTACTCTATCCCACCAGCATGTTGTATTCATCGTTCTGATGAGGTTCATATTCCTGGAATGTTTAGGGCAACTCAATGTTGTTATCTGTAGATGGAGCATGTTCAACAGTTATGTGTTGGACATGGCTCTGCATGTTAGGCAGAGTGTGCCTCTGAGTAGGTGGTATGCAATGAAAAACATATTTAGTTTTACCAGTTGTGTTGCATTACACAACTGTTTGAGGCCAGTAATCCTGTTGCTGAGGTACCTATGTGGTCTCTACAGCTGCTGGATATACTAAGTCGAGTACATCCAAAATGGTACACTGTACTCAATGATGGGTCTGATGACGTAAGAGGAGAGTGCCAACACTACCTCTTTGGATCCTGATGCAAATCCTTTGTTGATTAGGTGGGCCACATATGATCTCCCAATCACTTTGGCAACATGGTTGTCAAAGGAAATATGACTATCTACTTGTGTCCCCAGATCCCTTATGACCTTGTCATTTTTAAGGGGGTAACACCTATGCGGTAGTTTGTGGGTATTTTGTTTTCAACAAAGAGGATCACTATGCATTCCTCCACAGTGAGCTTGAGGCCATGATTCTGACACCACACATCTGTCTCATAGAGTCCCTTCTGGAGAATATGTCTGTCTTCTGGGGAATCTATCATGGCAAACACTTTACAGTTCCCAGCAAACTTAGTCAGCCACAACACTTCTGTGTTGGCATGTACATGTGAGAAGTCTATACCAAACAGGAGAAACCCCAGGTCTGAATCCTGGGGGACACCAGTCATTACCGGTGTAGAGTCTGATGTAGCCAGCAACTCTTAATGTGTGGGATCTATCTGTGAGCCAGTTTGCAATCCATCTTGTGATGTATGGATTCATGGCCAGGTTGGTGAGTTCATCTATGATACCTGACTGGGGAATGGTGTCAAAGGCATTAGTGAGGTATAGGTAGGCTGTGTTGAGCTCATTTTAATCATCTGTAGCCTGGGTAACTGTCAAAGAAATCCTCCCAGTTCAGGAGGCGTGGTCTGCATTTGATGAAGCCAAACTGGGTGTGCTCAACTGTGTGAAGGTTCCCAATCTCTGTATTGTTGACTTCCATTATGATTGGCTCCATTGCCTTGCAGAACACACTCGTCAGGCTTATAGAGCATGAATGCCAAGGGTTTTTTGTGGCCACACCCCTGTGGGGTATGAAGAACATTGCTGTACAGCATGCTATGGGTACATATCCTGTAGAAAGCATGTAGAGAGAGGTGTAGGTATCCTTGATGAATATGCATACATCCTCACCCTATGTGCTGTGATTCAGGTTCTGATGCTGGAAGGTATGGAATGAGTAGTATCCTGGTAGTGCTGGTGTGCTGTCTGGAGCCTTGGACTAGGTTTCTGTTACTGCACAGATATCAATATTCCCCATAATGAGAAGTGCCTTGAGTGTGTGCATCTGGAGGCTGAGACTTCTGGCAATGAGTAGCATTTAGCTCACTTTGTGGTTATTTGTGTTGGTTACGGGGTTTGGTTTGTCCTGCGTGACCGGTGTTCCACACCTGAAGTCAGTGCCTCATTGGTCCCATCTGACCATAAGCTAATTAACCTACATATCCACATTCTGGACCCACACCTCCATTAAGAAAACCATGTTAAAAAATGTCTCCAAAGCCAACTTCATGCTTCTTAAGACAGAAGTGCGGAACTGCAGGACACCCATGCAGATGGACAATACAGTTACAACTACTGAATCCTTCACAATTGCACTTTATAAGCACTTACATGACTGCATGCATCATGCTATCCCAAACAGAACCAAGATGCTATCCTCCAAGAAAAGGAAGCCAATCTGGTGTTCCCCTGCCATAAACAAACTGCACAACAGAAGGAAGAACTGTTGTAAAAGAGGGTAAAATCCCATGAGGGGAAGAGCTCCATGGTCAACATCAGTAAGAAGCTGTGATCCCTGATATAATCCTCCAAAGCTAGTTATGAAATCAAAATTGACACTGATTCTAAAGACAACCACAAAGCATTCTATAGCTATGCCAAGAATCTCAATGGCAACACTCAGATCTGCTCTGAGTTAGAGCACAATGGCACTAAATATACAGACCCAACTGATATTGCCAACATCCTGGCAGATAGGATCAGTGCTAACTTTACCCCCCTCTCACCCCTGAAAGAGCACATCTCTATAACGGAAGACTGCAAAGTTGCTGTCATCACGGCTGCACAGTTAAAAAACACTCTCCAAAGCCAGGGACACAGCATCCATGGGACCAGATAACATCCCAGGCTGTGTTCTAGACAAACTACAGAACAAACAGGCACCACACCTATGTACCATGTTCAGTCATAGCCTCACCTCAGGCTTTGTGCCTGCTGAATGGTGCACTGAGATGGTTATCCCACTACACAAGGGGGGAGCCACCATGGACCCCAGGAACAAGCGTCCCATTAGCCTGATGAGCCTGCTCTGAAAGGCCATGGAATGTATCATCATATAACTTATGAAAAAAGACATTGGTAATCTCCAAATTCTGGGCCACAACATGTTGGGTTTGTAAAAGGCAGATCATGTCTCCTAAACCTGATAGACATCATTGAAGCAGTCACCAGAACCATAGACAAGGGTAAGGTGGTTCACACAGCCTATGTAGATCTTGCCACGGCTTGCAACACCATCCCCCACTATGGAATTATAGATAAACCCACTAAACTAGGTATAAATTGCTATGTCACAAGATGGGTTGCAAACTGGCTCACTGACAGAACACACACTGTGAGAGTAGCAGACTCCAAGTACGACTTTGGACCAGTGACAAGTGCATTACCACAGGGTTCAGTCCTGGGTCCAGTCCTGTTTGGTATCTACTTCCCTGAAGTAAAGTTTAACATGGAAGGTCTGTGGCTAATGAAGTTTCCAGATGACTGCAAACTAGGAGCCATAATTGAAACTACTAAAGATGTGAATATCCTACTAAAGGGACTCATTAAGACAGATGTGTGATGTCAAAGCCATGGCCTCAAGCTCAATGCCAAAAAGTGCATTGTCATCCCCTTTGGTAAAAGCTCTGTAGCCATGAACTACAACATAGGCGGTAGTATACTTAACACTGAAAGTGTGATAAGAGACCTTGGGTCACAGGTGGAGAGTGGACACACCTGTGATAATCACATCCCCACAGTAGTCAGGAAATCCTTCTATGTGGCACACCTCATCACAAAAGGTGTTTCATGCAGAATAGAAGAGGACATTGTTCCCCTCTACTCATCACTAGATCCATAATAGAGTACAGCGCCCCTTTTGCTATGTACCTCATAAGACATCTACAACAACTGGAAAGCCTGCAGAAATACCTCACAAAGAGGATTAGTGGCCTGAAATACATGCCATACACAGACCGGCTCAAAATGCTCCAGCTGTACTCTCTCGCATATCGCCTACTTAGAGGTGATCTCTGCCTAACATACAAATTTATGTCAAACACAGAGCTGTTGGACATGCTCCATGCAAAACACTCACAATCCCTCTGATCTTCAGCCCCAAAACCCAGAGTGAAATACAAAAGGAAGGGGTGTATCCATTTACCTTATCGATACCAACACCTTCAGATTAGTGGCACAGCATGAGGCCTTGGAGCCCATGCAAGTGCAACTAACACTGGGCAAAGCTGCTTATCAGATTGTAGCTTGCTACAGATCACCTACCTTGTCTCAGGAACCTCACTCAGTATTCTTGAGAACAGTGGAAAATATAAAGGTCTTACCAAACACCATTATATGAGGAGATTACAGCTACCCAAACATTGACTGGGAGAATTACTCGTGTACAACATCCTTTGCCCAATGCTTCCTAGAGCTTAAAAACTCAAACGCCCTGGAACAGCTGGTCACCACGGAGGTGACAACATACTGGACCTGATCATCACCAGCATGGGGTACCAGTGTTCCACACCAGAACTAAACCCCTCGCTGGTAATAGACCATAAAGTAATCAGACTGGACATCCACATCCCACCCCACCCCCCCAAGTCAAGGAAACCACTGTGAAGAAATTTTCAAAAGCAAACTGCACACTTCTCAAGACCAAAGTGGAAAGTTCCAAAGCCCCCTTGCTATAGGATAATGCTATACAATCTGCAGAATCATTTACAAGTGTATTCTATGAGCATCTACAGGGATGCATGGATCGAGACATCCCAAATAAAACCAAGATGCACTCCTCCAAAAATAAGAAACCAATCTGGTGGTCATTGCCCATAAATAAGCTATACAACAGAAGGAGGAAACAAACACATGATAGAGCAAACATCACAAAAGGAAAGGCATCACTGATCATTATTAGGAAGAAACAATGATCGCTCATAAAATAATCCAAAGCCAGTTTCTAAAGACAAATAGCCAAGGAATGTAAGAATAACAACCACAAAGCCTTTATTAGCTATACCAAACATTTAGGTGGCAACTCCCAAATATTCTGTCAGCTACTGCAAAATGGCAAAAAATACACTGAATCAACTGACATTGCCCACATCCTGGCAGACAAGTTCAGTGCAAACTCCCCCCCCACTACCCTCAAAAGGGCCTGTGTCCATCCCAGAAGAATGCAGAGCCCCAGAATTCATGGACATGCAGGTAAAAATAACCCTCTCTAAAGCTAAGAACACAGCATCAGTCCCAAAATGAACTACACCCTGACCTACATTCACTGTTCAGACTCAACCTTACCACAGGCTATGTATCCAAAAAATGGCATACAGCAACAGTCATCCAACTCCACAAAGGTGGTGCCACAACAGAACCTGGAAACTATTTCCCTATAGGCCTACTCTGCCTAGTAGTCTGCAAAGCTATGAAGCAAATTATCATGGAACCCATAAGAGACATTGGGAACCTCCAGACACTGGACTCTACCCAACTTGGCTTTGTTAAAGGCAGATCCTGCCTCCTAAACCTAGTTGACTTCTTTGAAACAGTTACCAAGGACACAGATGGAGGTGAAAGTAGTCCACACAGCCCACCTGGACCTCACTAAGGCCTTTGACACCATTCCCCACTCTGGCATCATGGACAAGCTTACCAGCTTGAACATTAACACCTATGTCACAGGATGGGTGGCCAACAGGCTCACAGATCAAACACACATGTTCATAGTTGTGGGTGCCATGTCCGACTCTAAACCAGTCACAAATGGCATCCCACAGGTCTTGGTCCTGGGACCCCACATGTTCAGTAGATACTGCTCAGAGGTACAGGCAAGCATGGGAGGAGTATGGCTGAACAAGTTTGCAGATGACTGCTAACTGGTCCATAATCAACTATATGGCTGACACAGACATCCTCCAGAAGGGTCTTACAGAGACAGATACCTGGTGTCAAAACAATGCCCTCAAGCAGAATGCCAAAAAATGCATTGTCATCCCCTTTGGATAAAACAAAGTGCACACAAATTACCACATAGGTGGTAATCCAGTATGTACGGAGAATGTAATTATGGTCCTGGGGACCCAGGTAGATAGTAAACTCTCCTATGATGATCACATTGCCAAAGTGTTTAGAAATTCCTTTTATGTAGCCCACCTAATGTCACCTAATGTAACCCACTTTGTCTAGTTTGATGATGTCACCATCCTACAAATATACCTTTGGAAAAGAGAACCCCCAGTATCATGTATAGCGTGTTGTGTTAATGCGTACTGCTTTAGTATCGTTAAGTAGAGGTGTGAATCCTGCACTTGCCAACTGTATGAGAGAGTGTGTGTGTGTCTCTATAGAGAGGCACAACCTTTTTGAAGACTACTGAAACACCTTAAAAGTGGTATACTCATCTTTGTCAAGTCTGATGATGTCACCATCCTACAAATATACCTGTGGAAAAGAGAGCACCCAGTAATGTGTATAGCATGTCATGTTAATGTGTACTGCTGTAGTATCATAAAGTAGTTAGGTAAGGGTTTGAATCCCGCACTTGCCAACTGCATGACAGTGTGTGTCTCCTTGGAAAGGAGCAGCCTTTTGAAGACTACTGAAACACCTTAAAAGTGGTATACTCATCTTTGTCAAGTCTGATGATGTCACCATCCTACAAATATACCTGTGGAAAGGCAAGCTCCCAGTAATGTGTATACCATGTCGTGTTAATGCGTACTGCTCTAATATCATAAAGTAGTTAGGTAGGGGTTTGAATCATGTACTTGGTGTGTGTGTGTGTGTGTTCCACATGTGTTGGTCAATGTGATGTAGGTTTTGCTTTTACTACTGTATGACATATCACAATGACAACAGTATGTGCATTGCACATGTCAGGTAGCTGTGTGGCAAATACATATACATATATTTGACCTCAATTATTTCATAGTTGGGAACCCTGCTTTCTCCATGAACACATCTGTTATCTTTGCCAGAATGTGCTGCCACTTTCCAGACCTTAGGTCACATCTGTATGCTTGTGACAAGCCTAGCCACTGCAGTGATCCCTGGCCTACGTCATCTGTTTCACATACACTCATTACGGTTTCTATTGAATAGTGTGAGTGAGGGTTTATGCCTGAGATATATTTGAAACCTGTTCAAAAGCAGCAAAGTCTGTCAAAGATGGCTATTTATCATAGGTGTGCAGCAACCTTTGTGGATATGCATTCAGACCCCTTATTGCTTAAGTGATCCATAGAGGTATTTCCAAAACCCTTTGGAAATGTGATTATCAAAGGAGAGATGACATAACATATGGCTCTATGTATACATCAGTACCTGTTCAACATTTTGGGGGCTACTACCTATGTGGTACTCTGGGGATACTATGTTTTGTAAAAGTGGATGACTATGCTTTATTTGGCTTATAGCTTTACAGCATGGGTTTGACACCAGGTATCTGTCTGTATGATACCCTTTTGGAGGATGTGTGTGTCACCTGGAGAATACATTATAGCCCCCAGTATGCATTGCCAAACGTGGCCAGACATATCCCTACTGTGTTTGCTTGTACCTAAGAAAGCTATATGTCAAACAGGAGTGGTCCCAGGACTGAGTGCAGGTGAATACCACTGGTTACTGGCATAGAATAGAACTTGAAGGCTGCAAATGTTACTGTGTGTCCTACATCTGTGTGTCAGATGTCAAGACATCATCTAACAATTGCTTATGGTCAGGCTGTTGAGGTTATGTATACTACCAGAATGCAAACCAATGACAGATAGTAACAGTATCACCCACAGCACAGTGTCAAACCATGTCTACACACACGTGTACTCAAGTTCCAAAATGTGTGTTGTACAATGCATACTGGCCACCAATAGAAACTACGGAATGTTAACACTGTCTAATACAGGGCATGTCACCCTGCCCATGTGTCCAATATGCACGTACATGCAGACAGTGCACCTCAACCACGTTCACAAATGTACACCTACAAATCTGTGCTGCACACATCCCATACTTACTGTCCACTCTCTAACACATGCTGACAAAACTACACACATCAGCCAAGTGGCACATGGGCAGACAATACACAATTGGAATAAACACTGGTGTAAACCAATACTACATTGATAATTATAGCATTAATGCATCATGCCTGCTCAGCTACACCTTCAAGGATATCATTACACTTTACTGCTGACAACATGCAAACATTGCTATTCTGTTATAAAGTCACCCTGTGCATCAGCACCATGTTAGCCTGTTCCTGCATCAATGTTACAGATGACAGGAGGTGGCACAGGTTTCATCATATGCACAGGGTGTGTTGTTGGTTTGCCAGAGGCCTACATTGAGCCATAGAATCGACATGTGTGTGTGAGTGTGTAAGGGCCAAGAGTACTGTTATGGGCCAATGTGGATGTAATGTGTGTGGGTATGTGTTTGCCCTAGGTGTCTGGTTTATGTGTGTGTGTCTGCATGCACACAGTTCCACCATGTGGCTGCCATATAAGGGGATTTGTGGGACAGCTACAGACTGTACCTGGCAGGCTTTACAGATCACCGTCTCTGGCCATGGATATGGGACCTGTGCCTGGCAGGGGTGCTACAGACAGTATCAGGTACTAATCCAGACTGGGTGCTATCCTCAGAGGTTGACATATGTACACTGGATCCAGGTCCCTGCTGGGACTGGCCAGAGCCATGAGCACATGGTCTTCTTGGATGGTCTATGGACAGCCCACCCCCAACATTGCTGGGGCTGGTACTGGCACTATGGGAGTGGCTATGACTTGATGGACGTCCATAGCGACTGCCAGCTGATGATGTTGTTGGCATATGTCCATGTCGACGTCTCAACCATCCTGCACTGTCCTGACACATGGACATGACATTGTGGAGGACATCTAATGTCTCACCCCAATGTCTATCAATGACCTCAGTATAATTACAGATGGCACCTGCTAGGTCAGGGATACTGTCATTTAAAGAGGTGTTATGAGCCCTCTGTGCCCTTAGTCCCTGTCTGGTGTACCGCTCCATATGTGCCTGTGCCTCCATGACAGCCTGGAACATGCGTGTGGTTGTAAGAGTTGTGGCATGTCTGCCAGGGGCATGATGACCAGCAGTGCTCTAATGAGAACCCCTGGACATCTGCCTATGTGGTACCGTTCCAGACATCTGGCTATGGCTGCTGTGTCCTGATGCATGTGCCATAGATATCACACTGTCCTGGCCATTGCTGACTGTACACTGTCCCTCTGCTAAGGGCATTGGTGATGATGGATGTACAGGCAGTATGACTGTGTGCATGGATGGGGTGGAGACTTGTGTACTGTCAATTGGTGGCCCAACAACAGACCCTGACAAACATGCCTGTGCCTCAACATACCTATCCTCATTATCACTATTTGTGTCAGTGACATCAGGTTCCCTGCTGCACTGAACCAGCCCAACCTCAGCACCTGTGAGAGTAAAACAGGAAACACACTTTAAGACCTGTACATGATGTCAGAACACATGAACACATGCAAACAAATACACTCCCCACTAAAGCAGACACACACACACACACACACGCACACACACACACACCACCACCAGCAATCTCAGAACATACTCAATAGCAGTTGATTGTGGGGTACAGTATCACAAGCCAAACAATCATAACACACATGTCAGCATGCAGGACATGTGTTGCTCAACAGCATGCAGTGCGAGTGTAGACAGTCCATGTTACTAACAGTATACATGGCTTTGATGCATGTGTTTTGTTGTTCGGTGATTGGCCTCCCCCTAGAATGCAATGTATACATAGACACAACATTGCTGTGAAAGTATTAAAAACTCTTTAATGTACTGTGCACCATCACTCACAGGTATACATACCATGGCTGCATGTGTATCTGTGTGTCACATAGATATCCAATTCTGATTAGAGCCTCTGCATCTTTAGCAAATAATTGTGGACACAGTTTTAGTTCATGCATGATGTGTATACACACAAGATCAGCGGTGCATGTATAACTGATGGAATACCATTGGGCCACATAGCCAATGTACAGTAGTTATGGTGTGTGTAGATCATATTGTGGGCATGCCAGTGTCATCCATGACATGGCATGCTAAAACACAACTGCATATTTAAACATCACACATACCCAATGTGTGTCATATGACCTAGTCACTCTATAGCATTACAAGCCATATATGTGTCAGTTGTGCAAATGATGATTGGTATACATATTATTTATAGGTGTATATGTTTGCACACATACAACACTGAGGTATAGCAATGAAAGCTATGTGTAGTACTGTGGTTACAATAACTGGATGGGGTGTAGTACCATAAGCCATCATCATGAAGCATCATGCGGTCACTCAAGGCTACAAATGTGTCCCAAACCAGCACCTATCATGCTGTACCAACACTGCACTACCATGGCTACATTCACCATTTCACAGCCAGTTGTTACATGGGTTTGTAAGGAGGCCAATAAGGAGCATTGCCTAACATAAATGTGTTATGTGTTGCAGAGTGTTTAACTGCCCCATGATAGGCCTCTACCCCTCAGGTATATTATGTGTGCTGTGTGGATGACATTTGGGATACTGGAGTGTGACTTTACAGAGAGTTTGTGAATACTTCATGTGTAGCATGTTAACATGTTCTGTGTATGACATAGTTGTGTATGTTGTGTGCATGTGTATCGACTCTGCCTATCCAATGGTCACTACAGTGTAGCCACATTTGTTTGAGATGGTCTGTGTATCGCATGTGTTTGAGGCAGCTAATCACATTACTGAGATGTGTGTAGTCTCACAGCAAACATGCACAGCATGCATTATGCATAGGTGTGTTACATGTGTACATGGCCTACACCTTAACTATGACATGCGCTTTTTATTTGCAATAATAAATGTAGAACACACTCACCAGCATGTGTCCACTGCCTTGCTGTCACACCAGAGGGACCTACATGGATATGAGACAGTTTGTCAGTGGCAACAACTGTGGCATTGCTACTGTGGGTTTGCAATCTTACAGTAGTACAACAGTTTACATTCACAGGCCTACAGATTATGTTCCAAATGATCAGTATTGCACAACAACAGGCTCCACATCTTCTAACTACATAGTACACATCTCACATATGCATGATCTACCAATATAGGTAACAGTACTCTACATATATGCCATGTTACCTGCAAGCTCCATGTGTTCTTGCTGGGTGACTCCAACCTCCATCAAGGTAAATGCCTGCTGTTGTTGTTGTTGTTGTTGTGCAGGTGCCACCAGGCTCAGGAGCAGCTCCTCCACTCTGGTGAGAGAGTGATGGATGTTAACCCCACCACCTGTTGCAAGCTGTTGTCTACAGACATCAGAAGCACGCTGACGGACATGTCTAAGTAAATCACTGCAGTGATGGTGTACCTGCTCATATGTCCGGTTATGCATGCCTATGTCATTTACCCTCCGGACAACATCTTGCCACAGTGCAGTATACTCATGCTGGTCTTGGCTGGTTCTCGAGAATAGTAGGCTGTAGTGCTGAATCAGACAGCTGGTAATAATGTCATCCTCAGCACTACTGTAGCTAGGATTATGATGGTGGGCCATGATCCCTGGAAGACAAAATATGTCTGAGCAAGTCATATGGCACACTTAACATTATACAGTACAGATATCACTGAACTGCCATATATAGCAACCTATTAGCTGACTGAGATTAAACACTTTCAATAACACTTATCAGTGCTCACCCCACAACTGCTTGAAAGTACCTGGCACGCTCTATATAATAAACTATGTTCTGCACAACAACAAAATAAAATCACTATATAAGACTATACAACAGTACATGGCACACTGTATGCGACACAATGCACCACCTAGCCACAGAAGGTATAGAGCAAGCAAATGCATAAAGAAATATGTCATCCATCGCAATGTTTGTAAAGTCCAGTTACAGTATTACCATTATACCACACAACTTGTTGATGGCAAACCCGTAGCCAAAATATGTGCACAATTGTGGATATAGGTGGTATACTGCTGTAGTAAACTATAAATGTTGCTAGATACACAGTTATATCTTGTAACACACATATGACAGTGGACATGTTACAGGCATACCCACACACACATCAGACATAATTACAAGACACAAAGGTATGGCAACCCAGATAAGCCTTATGTGTGTACAATACAGTACTGTGTGTCAGTACTTACAAAACCTTAAGCCTGAGGAATGTAATCTGTGAGGACTACAGGGACCACACAAAACAGTGGTTCCAAGCAATGTTGACATACACCATAATTTGCTGTTTAGGCCTACAGCTTCAAATAGTACTACAGTTCATACAGGATTTGGATTCAACATCAGTACCAATCAATAAGCATACATGTAGTGCTTTAGCCTCTATTGACACACCCCAGTTAACACCAAGGGACTACATCAGACTGTATGCCATAGTGCTTTATCTGCCTAGCAACAGCATACACAGCTTTTGCTGGGATCAAAGCAAGGACACATAATACCATGACAGAAACAGTTTCTCACTAAGCTATCCCACAAATACACATCTTTGACACATTAACCAGCACACAGACCATCACACTCAGTCAACTTTACATAGAATCTATTGCAACAAGTAGATGTGGGTGTGTATGACTATATATGACTCTCTCTCTCTCTCTCTATAAATATATATATATATATATATATATATATATATATATATATATATATATATATATATACATACGTATACACATCCATTGGTGTACATATGCATATACATATAGGCACATATACAGTCCACCTTTCATGGTGGGAATATCAATTATACAAAGGATGTGAGGTATACAGTAATGTAATAATATCGCACAGTCTTGTGAGAAATACATTGAAAGTGTTCTCAGCCCAGGTAACTTTAGCAGGCCTCACTGGCTGCAACATTGCAAACTGAACAAAACACACACAGTGTTTAACCACCACATGTCATATACCAGCACTGTATGCTGTCTTGTTTACATACAGATATGCACATAACAACCTTCACCAACATATATATGTCCACCCTTCACAAATAGTTGCAATATGTCCCTTGCTCTATGCACATATACAGATGATAATATATATGACACATATATATCTCTCCGTATGTGTGTGCCATACACACACAAGGTCCACACTGTTGTAAGTCCCTGGACCTCACAGCTGAACTGTTGGGCCTTGCTGCAACATGAACAGGTGTCACATGTGAACACACAGTAACATTAGAGGGGGGTATATATAGCTACAAATGCTAGATAAGCATACTAGCCTGGTACAGCTGTTGCCAGTGCTAAGCTAAACTTTAATATGACTATCCTGCATGTGTTACTCTGTCACAACCATGTTTATATAAATGTTTGCACTAATCCCTCAAACAGCCATTGTCCACACTACTGTACAGAACACAGATAACATGGATCAGATGTTTGACATTTAGTGCTGAGCTACATATTTCACAGTTATGTTTCATTGCACACAGCTACACACTGAATTGTCCATGGCAGTAGTTAAGCAGGACATCTGTGCATAGATACGTACTGCTGCCACATATGAATGGTTCACATTATGTAGAGTACTCTTCAAAAACATCTACTACATGCCAGTAAATACATATCTGTTACATACCTTTCCTTTGCATGAGTTGGTATTATTTATTTTCCATTTTCCTTTTGCTTTTCACTCTCTCTCTCTCTCTCTCTCTCAGTCTCTGCAGTAGAGTGATTGAGTTTGTGGGCAGCAATTACAGCCTGCTTTTATAGGTATTTGCACATGTGCATGTGATGTCCTCTGCACCAATTGGTGGCCACCATTTGCTAACTGCATGCAGCCTGCTGTGTGGTAATTGCAGTAATCACTGTCATAGCAACCCAATGCTATAAATTGCTAACTCAGGTAGGCGTAGCCCTTTCAGCTTTCCAAAATGGGGATCATGCTTGTTTACTGTGGACATCGTTGTTTAAGTCAGAAGGTTGGTATAGTTCTTATATCTGAAGCCAGGGGTGTAGCCAGTGATTTGAATGTTGTACTCAGACCTGAATGTTGCTGCTTCCAGTACACACTTGTCAGTGTAGAATTGTACTCACCCCTCCAAATGCTAACACAAGATACATGGGAGTATGTACTTTCTTTTCTAATTATACAATTAACTGCCATACAAAAGTAGTTATTGAGATGTATTCTTTTGGCACATGAACTGTTTGTAAACTGCTATACTGTGAATATTAATTTACTCACTTCTGAACAGTTTGTGCTTTTTTTAGTGTTGACATTAGCACAGGCTGCCCGAGTAAACTGGACAAATTTCAGTACTGAGTATGCCTACCTACATCCTTGGTAGACCCTGAACAGACAGGTATATTGTACATTTGGGTAGGGCTGCAGAAGTACAGAGAGCATTATGTATTATTGTGTGAATTTTATCTTGCTGGACTTAAAGGGTTGCTGTGTACCTGTTAGTTTATCAAGGCAAGTAGTCTGTCTGCGTAGCTCCCAACTGTGGACCTACCCAGATGGTAGCCAGGGGATAGCCTGTTATTCTTTGTCTGTGCACCACACCATTCTTTTCAGCAGTGGAACAATGGCATTGTCACAGTTGGTTGCTACCAGTACATGGCTACATCCTTTGGTATTTCAGTGTTGTACTCCTACATAAGGGTATGCTTCTGGAACTCCTTCCAAAGCTATTTGCACAGTGTGTAACAGCAGAAAAGCTGATACGCCTGTGTGTTTCTGCCCCTGCCAGGCCTCTCAAACACTCAGGTACATATTTGAACAGACTCAGGGAAAAGTAAGTAAAAGGGATGTACACCTTTAAAATATTAAAGACATTAAGTTGAGACATTGAGAGAACCAAAGCATATGGATTAATACACATTTTCTGAAGTACAAGCAGTGTCTAACTCTTACTTATTGTCATTATTCATTAAGTGTAATTCCCCACCTTTCTGCCTAATGTCAGTACTTTTCAGAGGGATTCAGAGGGGCACAGCTAAAATTTGTTTCAAAATCAGGGACATCCCTGAAAATTAGTCACAGTTGGGAAGTATGGCCTCTGCCCTAATCAGATATGCTAGTGAGTGTTTGTCCTGCTATGATACTGTGTGGGGGTTGTAAAGTGCTGCTGTAACATTATTTCCTGCTAGAATGGCTGGTTCTCTTATCACAGTCATGTAATGCAATTCCACAACAACTGCTGGTAAAGATCCACAGAACAAGATTTGTGTTATGGCATTCCTATTTTTCCTTTACATTCACTCATTCTGATGCATGATATATTTATTTCAGCACCAACTTGTTGTATGTCTACCGTGGCTTAGTGGTACTTCATGCAGTCTAGTGTGTACAAGATCCGGGGTTCAAGACTGACAGAGGTGTTTTATTTTGCTGCTGAGCAGAACAAGGGCCCTGACATACAGAGTGACTAAGGCACTTTTAAGCAGTTGTAAGCAGGTTTGCGCAGGTTTGCGCGATGCTTAGCAATGCTTAGCTAAGCACACACAAGCGCACACTCACGTACACTCGCGCAAACCCGCTAACTACGGTTTAATAGTTCTTACTCCTGCTAACCACCGCGCTCATTTCTTTGAAAGAAAAGAAAATGGGGAGATAGGAAAGTGGTGAAAAAGGGGCACAAAGAGGGAAAGACAGTAGGGAATACAGCTCAGGATGTGCAGGACGGGTGTAGGGAAGGTCCATAGCTGCCCATTTCTTTAACAGCAACAGCTCTGCATATGCAATACATTTGGAGGGAAATATGAAACCTTCAACCCCTGTGAGAGGGGTGAGGACAACAAAGTATGGTGTATTGCCAATTAAATTCCAGTTTATGTGTCCAGCGGACATGTGTGCAAAATGGGCAGCTATGTATGGGGCGTCACTTTTTTTGGGGGGGAGCAGATTGACCTTTTTTTTCAGGTGAGAGTGGAATGTGGGGTAGGGGAATTAGGAATATTTGGGGAGGTAGGTTGGGGTGGTAAACAGACAAAACAAACAAGATGCATACAGGGACAGAATATGACACATGTGGTGGGTGATCACCATTGACAGGGAAGGATGTCTGGAAATCGCAAGCCCTTGAGCCCACAGATGGCAACAGTGGAACCGAGATCCCCACCCATGGGCAATCACCACTGAACCTTCACAGCCCCGAGGGCGGCTGTGTTGGGGGCTGTGTAGGAGTGGCAGGCTCACCTGTGTGTCACGCCACTTGTGCCTCAAGCTGGCATAGAGGATCAGCAACAGAACGCTCGAGCTCCCTACGCACCACAGCCCGGACCGTTTGGAGGGTGATAGGTGGCCCTCCTCTGCCCACGCTTGCACGGGGGGACGAGCCCCATCCCCTGCAGCGCTTCCACCCGAAGGTGGCACAGGACCAATGGAGGAGGAGATCCCAGGCTGGTCGGCCGACCTGCTGGTGCCAGGTGCCATCGCCAGCTGAGGTGGGACAGGTGGGTCCGCTGGGACCTGCCTTCCCATACGTTTTATGTTTAGGAGGATTTAATGAAAATGTGGGTTAGTAACAGTCAACAGCATTCCCAATTAGTTATAACAGCATGCAGAAGTATTCCCATTAACCCAACACACCAGAGTTCCAACAGTTGAACAGCAAGCATGACACATGCATATATAGAACAACAGTGGACATTACAACAGCATGCAGGTTTAATTGATGGCAACAGGCCACCAATATTGTGGTATTTGAACAGGGCACATGCATTGAAATTAATGCAGATATTTATAAACCAATAGGACATATGTCCCAACAAATGTTTTGAGATTAGACATACCCATTGAGGTGTGGAATTGCATTTTTTATACACATACAGTAGGGTGGAAAATGATAGCTCAGTTGACAACTTATATATCCTTCTAGTTTACACTACATTCCTATAAACTGCAGTTATATGTCCCCTACATGTATTATTACACTACCCAATTGTCCTTAAATTGTGAAATGGGTTTTGCTAGATCTTTATATACATGTGCTGTATCTGACATACAAACTGTCCGGGATGCAGATGCTACTGCTACATATTTTGTGAGTTACTCAGACATACTACTGCTGAGATGGTACACTGACAGCTCTACTTTCCTATACTTATCTAGATATGTTTAGGTGAAATTAGCAGTTATATGTTAACAGCTCCCTACATTTCTGCCAGCACAATGACATTTCTGGGGAACACAATACCAAGAAGTTTAAAACACAATACCAAGCTACTCATGTGCCAGATTAACCTGTTTTGCTGGGCATGAACCAAGAGTTGAGGACTGTAAATATGCTTAAAAGCTACTGGCACTCCCTTCATCCACTTTATATGGGCCTACCCAACTGTGTGTTAACAGCGCTTAATAAAACAGTACTATTTCTATAATGCAAGGGTACAACAACATATCAAATAAAATGACACAGACACACTCCAGGAATTATACCTTTATTAAAGACTTAAAACACTTTTCTAGAGGCTCTCTCATTTATTTTTATATAACAGTACATGCAGAATAATTATTAGAGAATTATTATACCTTTATTTATTGTGTTAAAACACTTTTTTCAGGCTCTCTCATTTATTTTACATAACAGTATAAGCAGAATAATTACTAACCTGCCTGGTGGCACAGCCTTAGCAGCCTATCTGCATAGGCTTGCTGATTCGCAGCACGGACACCTGCAGCTATGAAGTAAATAAAGTGATATTGAGACATACCTATCCATAGTATACACTAGAATAGCAATTCTTACATACTTAATTGCATGGCTACTTACTCAGTAGTGGGGCATTTTCCATCTCACGGCCCTCCTGGATCCACTAGTCCAGTTGATCCACCTTGCATCTCTTCAGGTCTGCATGGTGGTGTCTGACCTGCTCACCAGTCCGAGGGACACCTGTGGCACTGGTGGGTTCATGAGCTAGATGGTCCCAGGCTTCCGCTTTGTATTGGGTGCCCTTGTACTGGCCCCACAGGAGTCTATCCTGCTATCCTCCAGGTGTCTTACACTACCTCGTATATCATTTTCTCCTCTCTCTGGGATAGCTTAACTGACCCTAGGAGTAATCCCAAACGACCTGACTGATTATTTTTTTCTGGCTGTCCTTCTCCTTTGCTCTACTTCTCGACTTACTTCCCTTGACACTACCCCCCTCCCACTAGTCACCCTTACCTCCTCCCTGTCTCTTCTAGATTTTGCCCCTCCCACCCTCCACCCAATTTCCCGCCCTGACATCCATATAGAGCCCCTAGCAAGCATGGCGCCATTTTTAAACTACCTTCCCCAGCCTACCTGACCATCTCGCATGCTGCTGGCTTGCCCATAGGTGAGTTCCTCCTCATCTAAATGCATGACTGTTGTATATTGGATATGTATGTTATTTGTGATGCTGTGCCATCTTAGGAAGCAGAGTTGCTTGTACCAGTGGTAGCGGCTTTATTGTCTGTATCTGTTAGGTAGAACTGTTGATGTGGATTGCACTTTTCTTGTAATTTAAGGTAATGAATAACACTCTATTGTGTGTCGCCTGAAATACTGAACAGGGGTTTGTTACCGCATTAAGCGACTGCGTAACCATATTGTTTAAAAAGATTCTTCCTTATGCTCATTGTAAAGGTCCTCTGTTTAAATTAGCTGAGGTTTGTTACCGCATTTAGCGACTGTGGAACCATATTGTTTAAAAGAATCTACATATGCGCAATGTAAAGGTCTTCTGTTTAAATTTACTGGGGTTGGTTACCACATTTAGCGACAGCGCAACCACTTGGTTTAAAAGAATCTTCCTTACGCTCAATGTAAGGTCTTCTGTTTAAATCAACTGGCTAGACCTGTTGATGTGGTTCGCATTATTCTTGTTGATTTAATTTAATTTAATTTCATGAATAATGCTCAATTGAGTGTCACCTGAGATAATTGAATTGGGGTTTATTACCGCATTTAGCGATGTGTAACCATATTGCTCTAAAGAAACTTCCACATGCTCAATGTAAAGGTCGTCTGTTGAAATGATCTGAGTTTTATTCTGCATTTAGTGACTGAACAACCATATTGTTTAAAATAATCTTTCTTATGCTCAATGTAAGGTTTCCTGCTTAAATGAACTGATGTTTGTTACTGCATTTAGAGATTGTGCAACCATATTGTTTAAAATAATTTTCCTTATCCTCTATGGAAAGGTCTTCTGCTTAAAGGAACTTCCCTTTTGCTCAATGTAAAAGGCAGCTCTAGAAGCATTATAGGTCTCTACCTTCTTAGCTGTTGTATACATGGTTTCTAGCTACTCTTCCCTGTGTTGCCCTTTTTCTCTACTGTATTACCTGTCATAGTCCCCCTCTCACCTTTTATGCTTTACTGCTATAATCTCTCTGTAGAACCAACTGTAGTTGTCTCCCTCTTAATGTTAAAATCTCTCAACTAGCTACTTACTTGCTCCCTTTCTACTGCTGTAGATTAACATTGTAACCTAATTATTCTTTTTTATCCTTTCATTATAGCTCGCCTGCTGTTGTGTATTCTAGTCCACTCCTATAGCTGATACCTGTCCTGCAGACCACCCTACCATTGAAGCTTCCTCATGTCTATTTTTTGAATAGCAGCTCCATCGAGAATCACTTTACAGCTCGTTCACTAAGGATTGCTGCATGTATGTACTGTTCTTGCTGCTATTTACCTTTTTGATCATTTGTTTGGTGACATATCTGTCCTAAGATAGGGCTCTGCCTCCTGTCTGCCAGCAGCTTGCCACTGTCTAGAATTCCTTATTTTTATCCCCACTTACCTTCTCTCCCTTGCCCGAATTTCTTTTACCTCTAGAAATTTTGGGAAGTATTTTCTTATTATGGCCACTAGGTGGCAATATTAAACTTCAAATCTATTTCTCTCTATGGGAATCTCTAGTGCTCTGAAACAGTTTTAACTCATTTTCTGTTAAGTACGCCTTGCAGTGTTACCTTTCCCTCCCAGTGGATTTCTCCCTATCTCTGCATCCTACACCTACTTAACACAAAAAAGGAAAACAAATAAGAAAAGAAATATCAAGAATAGAAACCTTTATCCCTAACATTATAGCTAACTTAGTATTCTTATCCTACATCCTGAAATAGTTGTTTAAATATAATTCCTGCCTTCCCAACCATGTCCCATGTACTCCTGGTAGTTTGTAGGAGCCCCCTAAAGTGAAGTCCTTTCCTGAACTGATTACATACCCTCCAGGTGTCTTAACTCTACCTCGCATATCATTTTCTCCTCTCTCTGGGATAGCTTACCTGACCCTAGGAGTAATCCCAAATGACCTGACTGATTATTTTTTTTGGCTGTCCTTCTCCTTTGCTCAACCCACTCCGTTCGCCCTGTGGGCTCACTCTGCTCCCCTACGCTACCCCCAATTCCCACCCACCCCCAGGGGTCCTAGCCTTATAGCACAATAACCCAACCCACTATTGCATCCACCTATAGCCTTCTTCACCTAATTACACAATTAACAATACCGCCTACTCGTTAATATTACAATCCCTTCCTCTAGTAAAACTACTCCACCCATTAACCCCTACCTTCCTATCTCAACTATCTCCTACCTCTAGGACAACGCTTCCACTTGCTATGTATAAATCAAGCATTCTTAAATATCGTCTCCTATTCTCCTCTTTCTTACTACTAAACATTCTTCTTATTTCTTATACCCTCACTCTCTATGAAAACAAAAAAAATAACTGAATCCCAGCTAACAGTAAAACAAATTACGCCTCACTATGTTTACACCTCACAAACACACAGCAATAGAACATCTTCATCTTCCTACCTCATACCTAATTTCCATAGAACTACACATATCAAGTTTTTCCAAAACAAGAAACTTTTTCCAACCTCTTCCAAACTTTCCAAATAATTACACAGTCACCAGCAGCTACGTCTCCTTGATGGCAACATTCACCCTAACCGAGGCCCAAACAACTACGTCCCTCATATCCCACCATGTAAACAAACTAATTCTTTAAATCATACGACCACACCCAACTCTCTTCATATAGCCCACCTAAATATTCGCAGCCTAAATAATAAAATTACCCAACTGCATGCCCTGTTGATCTCCATTCCTTTGATATCTTATGCCTAACTGAAACCTGGCTTAAATCAGAAACTAAGGATAATGATATAATCCCACCTGGTTATAACATCCTTAGACTTGACCGTCCAATCAAAAAGGGTGGTGGTGTAGCAATACTCTACAAAACTGAATTACTGGTTCCCCAACTAGATACTAAACCACCCTCACCAAGTAATAGTGAAATCTTAATCACCAAACTACAGCTTAATAAAAATAAATCCATTTACATAATTTGCTGTTACATCCCCCCAGGCAATAATACTAATACCTTTGAAAATATACTGAGCTGGTCTCCACCTCCTTCCCTCAGGAAACTATTCTCCAAGGAGACTTTAACATTGATTGGAATTGTTGCATTTCCCAAAAACCTACTTCCCACATAAACCTTAAAGGCTTCAACCAAACCATTACTGTCCCTACTAGAATAAATAAATCTAGCTCTAAGCAGAGCACCCTTGACTGGATTCTAGTCAATAGTAACCCCCTGGCTTATACCACAGGCATTCTACCTGATGATATCAGCGACCACCTACTCACTTATATTACCAGAAAAATAACCCCTATCCCCAAGCATACAATTTTCAGAACAACCAGGAACAAGAAATATTTCAACCAAACAAACTTCCAAATAGAGCTCAAAGCTTGCAATTGGTCTCCCCTAAAATACTTACCTCTTGATGAGGCAACTTGCTACTTCAACAACAAATTCCTTCAAATTCTCAACCAACATGCCCGCACTTGATCAATTAAAACCAGAGCAAAGCCTGCTCCTTGGCTAACCTAAGAGACCAAACACAGAATGTTGCAGAGAAATAGAACTTGGGCCAAATGGCGTAGCTCTAAAAACATGATTAACCACCAAACCTTTAAACAACTTAGAAATGAAACCAAGAAATTAATACTCCTAGACAAGAACAATTATTACTTGAAATTCCAACACACTCAATACCAAAACCCTCAGAAATTCTGGTCGGGTATCAACAAATTACTACATCCAGGTAACTCTAAAACTCCCACTCCTTCTAACCTCACTCAAAGTACATGCAACCAAATTGCTGACACTTTCAACAAATTTTTCTCTGAGACTGTTACATCCCTAGCCAAGACCTTGCCACCTAGATCCACCCAGGAACCTTACTCCCTGAACAACCCCGCCCCCCTTTCAAATTACAACCAGTCTCTACAGATCTCATCCACACCCTACTGAGGAAACTTAGACCATGTTCTCCCTGAGCTGATCTCCTCCCATCAGGGTATCTGCAGATTGCAGTGGGAGTACTTGCCTATCCTGTCTCCATTTTAATAAATCGATCCATAACCGAAGGCCTTATCCCATCCCTCTGGAAAGTCTCTCATATCATTCCTCTTCATAAGGGGGGTAAAACTAATGAACTCTCCAACTTCCGTCCCATAGCTCTACTTTCTCCTTTACCTAAAATCATGGAAAGATGTGTCTATCGGCAATTGCTTGACCATCTTCTCCAAAATAATCTTCTAGCAGACTGCCAACATGGTTTTAGACCTTATCACAGTACAACTACCACACTCTTATCTTTCACAGACCACATTAATAAAAATCGTAATAACAATTTGCTGTCCTCAGCTCTCTTCTTAGACCTCTCTAAGGCCTTTAATATGGTTAACCATAAACACTTACTAAACATCCTTGAATCTCTGGCATTAGACACCTAGGCAATTCAGTGGTTTAATTCCTACTTAGAAAATAGGCAACAAGCAGTTATTTGTGACAATCACATATCCTCTCTGCTTCCCATCAAAATTGGAGTCCCACAGGGTTCCATTCTTGGACCACTCCTCTTTTCTATCTTTTTTAATGATCTCAATAAGTCCCTTCCACAAACCAACTGTATTCAATATGCAGATGACTCAACATTGATATGCTCAGAATCTTCCCCAGCTGAGGACTACTACCCAAAAAGTGTTTACAACTGCTGAAAATCGGTTCTATCAACATTGTCTCCTACTTAATCCCCCAAAAAACTAGATTATTACCATTTACACCTACACAGAAATCTTCTACTTTTGACTTAAATATAACATCTAATAATGGCACAATAATATCCTCTGAGCCTCCTACCAAACTACTAGGTGTCACATTAGATCATAATCTGAACTTTGATTCTCATATTATCTTAACCATCAAGTCAGTCAATAGAAACCTTGGATCTCTTTATAGGCTTAAACCCTTCCTCACTGCCCCAGCGAGCGCTACCATCATTCAAACACACCTGCTATCTACCCTTCTCTATGCCTCACCTATTTATACAAACTTATCTAAATCTAATGTCAATAAACTAGCAACATCATACAACAACATTGCCATATTTGCCACAGGAGCCCCTTTTCATACCCACCATTGTATAAATCTTAAACAACTTGTTTGGCTGGAATTACATAATCAACTACTGCTACAGCAACTTAGCATCACCCACAAAATCTTCTTTCACCCTTCTAATACTACCATTCTCTGCACTCTTATTAGCCCTTATAAAAACCTCTCTTCATTGCGCTCAGCCACAAAGCTCCTAGCAGCCTACCATAAATCCCACAACAAAGCTGGGGACTGTTTGTTCTCCAACTCAATTGGACCTATTTGGAACAAGCTTCCAAGTGAACTTACTACACTTACCTCTACACCCACTTTCAAAAAGCATCTAAAAATCTTCCTTAAATCCCAATGGCTCTGCCCTTGTACTAACCCTGACTGAAACTTTTATTACCTCCAGCCTCTCACCTGTTGTTTTGACCTCAACTGCTTTACTACATTACTATAGTACTAGCTGACTACTTTAACTTCAACAATTCCACTGAACTACTAAAAAAAAAAAAAAAAACATTAATATTTTTATATTCAATGATAATCCTCTTTGTAATACTTTCAACATGTTATGGCTTGTGATATCAGGACTCCAAATGTTTTATAACTCTATTTGTATTCCTTTGTTTATAATTTGTCCACGTGATGTATTTTGTGTTGGCTCTCCTACTACCATTTTTAAGTGCTTATTTGGTACAAGTTTCTTGTCTTAGTTTTTTTGATTGTGGAGCTTTTCTCCCTGGGCCTCTACTGACAGTGGACATGAATCCAGCTAGACTAGCCCTGTCAACAAATGTAAAATAAATAAATAAAAATAAATACATGATTATGGACAAGGAGCCAAACCATTACTTTTGACTCCTCAATGCCCCAACGTTGCGCTCGAAAATGAGAGCTCTCTCCAGCACCGGCCATTGCTGCCTGCAGATGGGAGCTACAACCAGTTATGGCAAGTATTCCCGCCTATGGCACTTAAATATGCATCATTTCCTGCACTTATTTGTGATTGGCCAGTTTTGAAAAAACTCAGCTGAAGGCACACCTGCTTAGCAATGGGTAATCTTCCACTGATATGTATGTGTGTGTTGAAAGTGCATGCTTATGAAAAGCTGTCAAGGCTTAGTGGTTCAGTACTGTGATTATGGTGCACAGTATCCCGGGTTCAAGGCCTGTCATTGTTTTTTATTTTACTACTGGCCAGACCAGCTAGGAGGTGTGGCTGTGTTTAACTGACTTTGCTCAACCTTGCCCGACGTTGCTCTACATTGCTCAACATTGCTCGGCGTTGCTCTACATTGCTAAGCATTGCTCTATGTTATTCATCATTGCCCGACATTGCACTGGTTAGCACGGTGCGCAGCTCTGCGTAAACATGTTATGTTTGTGCTAGTTTGCACAATGCGCAGCTCAGCGCAAAGCTATTGTGCTAGTTAACGCAGTGCTCAGCTATGGGCAATTATATTTAAATCTGCTTAATACTGGTAAACTTTGCTTAGCAGTGCTTCACATTGCTTAAGATATGTTACTTATGCATCCATCAGTATGCATAACCATTTCACCTTCTTATATATATATATATATATATATATATATATATATATATATATATATATATATATATAAAATTTGTTCACTACTACATAGGCCATTTCAATGCTTTTTACTAACATTTAAATGATAAATGTCAGGAATTATTTTTATATACAGATTTCCAACAGAAAATAGAAAGGGGAGTGGTGGGACTCGAACCGGGAATGCCTTCTCTTTGTGCGAAGGCTCTACCACTATGCTATTGCTATTTTGCTTAATTTGCATATACGTTTCTTATTATCCTCTTCGATGTCTAAACTGCTAACTGTAGCTAAGCAATGGGCAAACCCATGCAAACACGCGCAAATACGGGCAGCTATATTGGGAATAATAAAAAAAAATAAAAGTTTTACATTTTATAATTGTACAGGGGTTTGGAATGTGGGGCAGTGTAGTGTTGGGTATGTACACATTTGAGCGGACTCGCTCATGTCAGTTGACATTTCCCGATTGAGAGACTTGCAGGGGCATGGATTTTTGGACTGCTTGGCAGTCCGATACGCCCCCTGCACTCGTGCATGCTCCATGTTAGCCTTAGAGTTGAGGCAGCGCGCCCTCATTAATATGCATGATGCGCTGCCATCTTACTCTTGGACTGGTGTTTCCATGTAAGACTAATCTAGTCTTACATGGAGGATTAGTGAATCCTGGGGTATGTTTTCTTCAAAGAGTTTGGTAGTGGCTGGAGGTAGGATTTCTAGCATGGTGATTTTTAGCTTTGTATGCTTTATTAATAACACATTTTAAAAATCCAGCTAGGGCTGCTGTCTTGCTTATCTTAACTGTGGTAAAAATTCAATAGTTGTACACAATTTGTTTTTAATTAACAGTAAAAGCCCTCATGTTGCTTCAGTGGCAGAGAAGGATAAATCCCTAACAACAGCCTAGTCAACCCCCTGTTCATTTAATGGCTGCAGTGATTGCCAGAGTGGCAGGGAGGAATGTACATGCCATCCTGGGTGGGAGGGCATTTTGTGGATAACAATCACTTAGGGGATGTGGTCCAAAGAAGAGACGATGTAATCAATGAGCATGGGAGGAAGGGCAGGGAATGGGTAGGACATATAAAGACCCATCCCCTCTCCCCTGCATGGGTGCAAGGATGTCTGAGACCCAGGGCACTCAATATCCATGACTAGACCCAGCATTATTGGAGTAAGTCTGAGGGGGTTAGAAGATTATCTGGTAGCCCCAGCATGGATGTGAAGTGCTGAGGGCCAAGCTGGTTAAATGATGTCTGAAGGAGAACCCTCCCCCCAAAAAGAAACTAACAGTAAAGCCTTTCCGCCAATGTTCTACCTGGCCTGTTCTTTCACAGTGGTGTATATCTGTGCTTAATAACTGTAAAGGGCAAGTGCCTGCCTTTAGTCAAGTTTCAATGATGCCAAGAAAGTCTGTGCTGTGACCTTCAATCCTGACCTCAACTTATATTAATTATTATTAACATTACCTACATTTTGTGTTATACATTTTTATGCCTTTTATGTTGATATATTTTAATGAATCATTGGGCCCATTAATACAAGATGTAGGAATTTTGACTGAGCCAGGGTTAGAATTAATAGGCCCTGCTGTTCTGATTATATTAGTTATGAAATAGAGTGAGATTAATTCTTGTAGAGGTTACTCTTGAGTTCAGGGATACTTTATGACAACATATATCGCCCATTGTTACTAAAGGTATGTGTGCGCCTACTGTGTGATGGCAATTAAGGACTGGGTTTGCGGTATCACTATTATGCAAATAATACCCAGAAATACCTATCCTTTCCTTGGAAATATGAGTTTGCTCTGGCCACAGAACAAGAAGAATTGGATGCCATCCTTGAGTGGCGAAAAGTTAATAATTTGAAATTAAACCCAGATAAGACAGAGGCAAAATCACTTTTGTGAAAAAAGGCTCTCCCATGTTCCTAAACTTTCTTTTTTTACTGATGTTGGCAGCAAGCTGGAGCTCAGGTCTTGGATTCAGACTCTAGGAATTATCACAGGTTACCATGTGATACTAAAGAACCAGGTAACAACCCTGATTAAATAATTTACCGCCATAAGATCATTGCCCAGGTCAAACATTTGCTGCCATGGAGAGCATGCTGTCAGTTGTGTATGCATACTTTTCTTATTGTGTTTAGACTACTGTAATGACTGTGCCTAGGACTGGATCGTAGTGATATGGACCACCCACAGCTACTGCAAAATGGTACTGCATTTCTTCTAGTGTAATTCAGTCATGTAATATTATTGTATATTATTGTAGAGTTTGCACTGACACCTGGTGGTATAAACATATGAGAATAATATCTTGGTTCTAATTTAGTTTGTCATACATTTCTTGGGTCTGTCCAATATTGCAGAGGTGAATGTCCTTTGCTGGTCATCAGGACCCCTTTATTTATCAGAAAAGGGCTGTTATTGATTCCAGGGTTCTACTTGAAACATTTGGCACATAACTACTTTTCCTACCAAACCACTTATCCCTGAAATGTACTCTCTTGTCTGTTATTACTGGAGCCATGAGTGGAACAGTTTAAGAGTTTATTTAAACCTTTCTATTCCATGAAATGGCTCCCTGTCAGAAATGCAAGACTTAATACGAATACTAATAAAGTGCAATTCAAATAGAATCAAAATGAATTTCACCCCCCACACAGCTTCCAGGTGCTTTTCTATAGGATCTTCACCCCACTCTTGCACTCCCTGGAAAAGGGTCTGTATCCCTACAGCCTTGCTATTTAAGACATATTAACTAAAATCATTGTGTGTCATATAGAAAGAATAGTCTGAGACAGCACTGTCTCAGAGTCCATTTAAAGTCCTTGGAACATTCCACAGGAACCCTCATCAAACAAATGTTTAACTTACCCACTTCAGTACGTCTTAGTGGTCGCTTGTGTATTACCTAATTTATTTAATGATTTTACCAAAATCATGTTTTATGATCATGTTAATGTTTATGCGAAATTCGGTTGTGATTAATATACTGTAACGTAGTAATAAATGTAGCTGGTTTGATTTTGATTGTACTTTCATCATTTTTGTCGACCTGGTTTCTGGCATACTTGTAAGTGTTGTGGTGCGTCTTCTTTTCAGCCCATTATTTAAATTATAATCGGCATAAGGTGCCATCTGCCTAGTTGCTTCTTCCATTCAGTTACCTTGTTCTCACTATGCCTAGTGCAGCACAAAGCCTTATAATCTCCCTTCTCAGCTATGTCTTATGTACTGCATTATGTCATATGAGTGTTTCTGTCTGATCTCTGCAACTGCCGCTGATTATTTTGTACAGGAAAATGATCAACAGGCTGCCAATGTTACGCATGTGTTTTTTGTTTTTATTGTGCCACAACAGAGCATTTGCTGTATAAAGTTATGTTCTGGTTTGCATCCAAATTTTTTGTATAATTGACAAGTATTTTTTCTTCAGTATACCAGAACAACAACATTTTTTAAATTATCCTTACATATGCTCATGTGCTTCCGCCATACATCTAGCAGGTAACAACATAATGTTAATATCATCTTTCCATTCCTAAACTGAAGTAAGAAGGGCTTATGCATTTTATGTTAGTTGTAGTATGTACCCTAATCAATATTGTGGTCTCATAATGTGTTCCACTTGCATTCTACAGGTACTGAAAAAACTGTATTGTCTAATTCCTTCAGGTACAAACAGTGAGTCACTGGCAAAGATGAAAGACAATATGTAACCCGTACCTTATCTGTACTCTCCTGGGTATGTGAACACTCTCGGCTAAGCCACTACCCCTTCTGCCTACTATATTCTGCTTTACTGCTTGGTTAGCAGTTACAACAGGGACAAGGTCCCACAGGCCCAGTCACAGTTCTTCATTGTAAGTGCAGCTCGAATTATATTTCACCAGAATCATTCTATGCTTTGAAGAAGAAGGAAGCCATACCTTTAAATTAAACCAGCTAGGCCTAAGGGCCAGTGAAATGATTTTAAATTAAAGGCTAGAAAATAATAAAAATGCTTTAACAGTTCCTGATGCAGTCCTTGGGCATTCATTAATGTTTCATAGAGCTTTCAATTATTGCCGCCTTTGCCACAGCCATCACCCATCTCTTCAAACTGACACTATAACAACCATTCAAGCAGAAAGCCTGTTCAGCCAAGTTACCCTTCTCTCAGAAAAGAAAAAAACAGCCAGTTCTTCACACACACACACACACACACACACACACACACACACACACACACACACACACACACACCAGCCTCATCACACTCTCAGCTCTCAGGCACACTTGAATAAATCTTTGAAGCAGAGCTGCTTCCATGACCTGTGATATACTATAATGCCTGTCTGTCACAGGAATGCCTTAAGAAAGGCAAACATGCTCTTTCTTGAAGGTGAATCACTATACAAATTATATGAAAACAGTGTGGTTTATAACAGATAAGATATTTTTGTTTGTCTGGAGAAAGAGGTGTTACTTTACTAATTTAGTATCCACATATATACATGAAGCGCTGAATGCAGTTGTTGATGTTTGATACTTGCTTAATCAATATAGTACAAAATGTGAGATCTGAAGATCATCACTGCGTATTTATGATCTAGATATGAATATCAAGTAAGAATTTTCAAAGTGTAAGGCTAATAATACTTCCTAATGGATAGTTCTTTTTTTATCCTCTGACTAAGGCTTGAAATCATTGGGTAGTTTTTTGAAATCCATGATTTCCCAGCAGTGCAGACTACAAAAACGTACATGTTTATTCTACAAAATGTACAGCTTACTGCAGTCCACAGAAATTTAAAGTTCCCAAGCTGCCATCCTCCTAGTTCTAATTCTTATTCTCTTTCTGTTAATACTTTCCAAGTCATCCAAATAATGCTCTACTTTATATGAGTGTTGTATCCTAAGTAATGTAATATACAAATATGTGTGTTATGTAATGTAATAGATATGCATGGTTGCTGTGTAATGTAATATGGACATGCATGCTATATAATAAAATATACATGTGTGCTATATAATGTAATATACACATGTACTATCTTCTTCTTTTGGCTGTTCCCAGTTAGGGGTTGCCATGGTAGATCAGCTGTCCACTCATGATTGGCAGTGGAGTTTTACAGTGTTGAGTTGCCAGCCTGGTGCCCAACCTTCCACAGAAGGCACACACATGCATGCAGTCATGCCTAGGAGGCAATTTAGAGTGTCCAATCCACCTATAGCATGTCTTTGGGAGGTAACCCATGTGACCAGAGGAAGGACATGCAGACTCCACACAGAGGGCACCCCAGACAAGAATTGAGCCAGAGAACCTCTTGCTGTAAGACAGCAACACTATCTGCTGCACCACCGTGGCCGCCCAATACACACGTGCTATGTAATGTGATATATACATGTGTGCTATGTAATGTGATATATACATGTGTGCTATGTAATGCAAAATATGCATTTCCTATTAGTTACTGCAAATTTTCAGCATGTTTTTCAGTATTGCTTTTCTTTCGCATTTCCTTTATGCATTTATCCTTAATGCATTCTTATATTTGTCTTCATTTGTCAGTGTGAATTTCTTATTATTTAATGCATATGGTCCAGGTCGTGACATCTATCCACTAATACATTTGAACAAACAAACAAAGAAATAAATCAGAACATCAGTTAAATAAACTATTCTAAAGAGCTACTTTTCTGTAAAAGTTGTTAAAATTACAGTTCAAGTTTTATTTCAGTTGCTTGTCATGCTAGTTACTTGGTACTAAACGTTACTTCTATGAAAACTATTTTCATTCTTTAAAAATAATCATGGTGGGACATCTGTAAAATTCTTTAACAACTCAAGCCGAATATTTCACAACAAAAAATACATTGCAGGACACATGCTATTTCTGTTTTATTTATCTTTCTTTACTCTACTGGCTGATATATTTGGAATACCAGCAGCATATGCTATCTAGATTGCAGTAACTTATGAGAAGGGCATAATGCATGACCTGCATATATCTATCTGCCTGCTACTTTAGCTCATCATTCCAGGAGATTAGCTGCTGTGGTGGTGCAGTGGTAGCATTGTCGCCTCACAGCAAGAGGTTCTCCCATTCAATTCTCTGTTGGGGTGCCTTCTGTGTGGAGTCTGTATGTCCTCCCTGCAGTCAAGTGGTGTTCGAAAGACATGTGTGCCTTCGTTGAAGGTTGGGTGTTGAGCTGGCACCTTGGCACTGTAAAAATCTACTGCCAATCATTAGTGGACCAGAGTTCTGCTGTGGTGACCCCTAACTGGGAAAAGAAAAACAACATTCCAGGAGATTACCTAATAATGCTAGGTGAGAAATCCCAATCCTGTCAAATAAAGGTGAGTGGCACCAGAATGCAACAGTAAATTTTAGTTTTCAGTCTGAGGTGCATTGAAGTAATAATAGTTTTCTGAAGTTATGTCTTGTACAAGTAATTTTAACAAATTAAAACTTGAGTGATTCAGAACCTCAGGCTCCTTCTGGGTTCTCAGAAAAGTCACTCAAAGATTTTCAAAGTTCAAATAGCTAGTGTATCATTTTTCATGAGCATGTTTTTTTTTTTCCATGAACGGGGAAGTATATTTGCATTTTACTTTGTTTTAGAAAATTCAATAAAAACCCTGCTCCTATTGGTAAAAAGTGCAGTTCTTGAAATTTGCAATTTTAGATCTCAACAGTAATTCTTCATTACATGTATTCCTTCTTAAATTAGTGCTTGAAAAGTTATTTGTGTTATTCAATATTCTATACTGAAAATCTGTTTTTAATTTTGCTGTTATATAAATGCAATTAGAAATTAAAATGGAATCAGAGTGATGACCACAAATTATATTTACAAATGATACGTATAACAAAATTTTAGCTCATGAAAATGGAACTGCAACTTTATTAAGCAAAACACACTGTTCTCTGTGAATCTCAAGACATATACATATCCATTATAATAAGACAAGCCCATTATGCAGTGGGTATGTCATACCTTCAGTTATATACATTACACGGCAATGAGTTTATTCTTTTCTTAAATTGACAACAGTGCTGGCATGATATCCAGACCTATATCATGAAATACAAAAGTATTGCAAACTGTTTAAGCAGGAGATACTTGATAAGGCCTACAAAAGTGTCATCACAGGAACAGCCATTCCTCTTTCCTAACTCATAAATCACACACACACACACACACACACACACACACACACACACACACACACACACACACACACACACACACACACACACACACACACACACACACACACACACACACACACACACACACAGGTTCCTTTGTGACATTATTTATATAGACCATCCTAAGATTAGCCAATATGTGTGTGATAAGACTGATATTTATGTTGTAAAACAGGATATGTAGTACACATAGTCTTCAAAAATGTTTCTAGTTTGAATACTTGTCAAAGTTATGCAGATCATATAGAATGTGGTTACTGGAAAAGACAGTGAGATAATCCCCAGGATTCAGCAAGCAGCCATGCAGGAATAAGTTATTCCTGCATGGCAGGGACCATTCCTGTTCCGCACAGCAGCTCCCCATACATATGTATGAAGGTGCGCTGCCATGCTCTAAAATGGACATGGTTCTGTGTACGAGTGCAGGGGGTGTGTCTGAGAGCAGAGCTCTCACAATACATATGCCCCTTGCACTCCAGAATTGCCATTTGGCAATTTCAGATGAGCAAGAATGCTTGTAACACCCCCAACTCATCAGGGAAAGAAATCTGGACAAAGCCATAAGGGACAACCATCCCTACCAAGCCATAAAGTTGATAGAATAACAGGTTTAGCATAAGCACATAGCGCACACCTCACAACCTGTCAGAGTAAGGAATCTGGACAATGCCATAAGGGACAATCGTCCCACAAAGCAGAAAGTTGATAGAATAACAGGTTTAGCATTAGCAGGGATATTCTGAAGGATACAAATAAAAAAACACAACAAATAATTTTTTTTATATATGTCCGATAAAGTTTAAGTGTAGCTGCATGGGTGTGCCCATTGCTTATTCCAGCTTAAACAGCACAAGCAGTTAAATAGCAAGACACATCCCAGTTAAGGAATGCTGCCATAGTGTAATGGTTAGAGCATAAGCTTTGTAAACAGCCATTCCCGGTTCAATCACTACTCTAACCAATTTGCATTTTACATGTGAAAACAGTGCAAAACATATTTTTTATAATTAGCTACGAAATAACCTGTTTGTTAACTAGAGTACTGTAGTAGGTCAAGATGTGAGGTGTCAGTGTAATAAAGTTGTGAAAACCCCCATATAAACACAAGTGCCCCATACAGTCTAGTTACACATGAATAAATATAATGTAAACATATTGGGGGATGTCAGGGACGTAAACAGATTTTTAATATGTAATGAATGATGAATGGATCCCATACTGCAGATAGTCTATAAAATAAAAAATAAGCAATGCTAAGCATTGCACAGCTCTGCTTACCAGGTGTATGCATTGTGTAAATATGACTGCTAAGCAATGAGTAGCCCAGCTAAGTGGATTTGCCCATTGGTAAGCAATACTGAACCTGTCCCGTTAAGAACTGCCAACCTTAGCTACGCCAGTTTGCCCGTAGCTTAGCTTAGCTCAGCATATTCAAAACCCTCCAATCATGGCAAAGGGTGGGAAATTGGCCATATTTAAACTCTGCAGGTAGGAATATAGCTCATAACTGGTTGCAGCTTCCTACTGTAGGCAGTATGGCAGGAGTTGGTGAGGGCATGACCTTATGGATGCAGCGCTGGGGCATACAGGAGTCCAAGGTCATGGTAGGACTCCTAGTAAATAACCATGATGAGAGACTGCTGGAGGGCCAGTACCAGGGCTCCCAATATAAAGCAGAAGCCTGGGACCATCTCTCCCACAATCTCATCAGTGCCACTGGTATCCCTCAGACTGGTGAGCAGGTCTGGCACCACTATGCTGACATGAAGCGGAGAAAGAGAGAGGTCTTGGACCCACCAAGAAGCAAGGCAGAGGGGTGATATCCCAGCAGTGTGTAAGTATTCATATAATTAACTCTTTACTAAAGTCCAGCCTGTGTATGTGATGGATATGTATGCCTAAATATTTCTCTGTTCCCTTTATAGCTGCAGCTGAGTGGGCTGTGAATCAGGAAGCCCATGCCAGCAGGTTGCAAAGGCTGCGTCGTGAGGCTGATGAGTAAAAATCCTGCTTGTAGTAGACATACCAAATAAATAGAAAGTAGTAGAAAGTCACCTGGCAGTATATAAACTGTGTATGGGTTGTACTGAATAAACAAGACAAGATGACAGTAATAGTCCCATATAGGTCATATTTCAATAAAACCATAACTGCCTGGCAATAAAATTATAAATCCTGGACTGGTTGTGTTTACTCTGGTATTGTATGGCATTTAGTGTTGCAGTATCCGAATAGTAATGTGTTAACCGCTGTTACCCACACTGTGATACATAAAAAATATGTCTAGGAATGTCTTTATTAGACTGTTGTAAGTACAAGGTGTGATTGTACAACCAAGAGAGACTTAGACATAAAACACTGAAGGAACAGACAACAGTTTCTAAACAGCTTACTCCGATGAAACTCAAATTGTTGTATTTTTAGAACACACGGCCATGGTTGAAATCCTGGAAGTGGTAGTAGTAAGCTGCATGTATAATCATACCTGGGTCTATATTACACTGACGAACTGCAAAAAGTTTGAATGATGTAATATCAAATCAAAATGTCCGAAACATTAAAAAAGCAAACAGAGAGAACAGCGATTTTTTTTTTCCCCAGGGAAAAAAAAATGCTGTTCCCTAGCAAGAAAAAAACCCCCCCAACCTAAAACTTAAACTAAAGTGGGGAGCTTCACCCCCACCCCAGTTAAATATACCAACTCCAAGATTGCACCACAGTGGAGGAAATAGCAAAGCCACAAAAATGGCTCACCGATTTTTTTTCCCTGGGAAAAAAATCGATGTGCCATGCCTTCGCTATTTTCAGATTTCGACATTTAAGTTCAATATTGCATCATTTGAACTTTTTGAAGTTCGACGATGTAATATAGACCCTCATACCTCTCAGCTATACAGATTTCTGCAGAATGTCCAGGTGATTGCCTCATATTTTAGGCCTGTTCCTTTAGCTCCCTGGCAAATCACTGGGATGATCCCAAAATTGTAGTCACTAAATAATGACATACATTTGATTTTCAGACCTTAAATCCTTCAGAAAATGTATATTACAACAAATCATGTTACTCTAGCAACTCTCAAGTTTATAAGAGCAATATTCAAAATATGTCCCTATTTGTATCCCCATGTTATCAAGCTTTGTCCAGAGTGTGTGCATTAAGAGATTGAGAGGTGTGAGCATAATATTAACTAGGAATCTGGGAATACATGAATAAACAGTCAGGTAGTGTTAACAAACATTCCCCTCACAGGTCTTTCAAATGAGAAAACTTTAACTGTGTGGCAATAAAGTTTTAAATCCTGGACTGATAGTGTTTACTCTGGTATTGTATGGCCTGACATGAAGCATTCACCAACATCTGATATCAGAATAGTACTGTTGTGCCAACCACTTTTCTCACACTGTGCTACATAAAAATATGTCTAGGAAAGTCTGTATAAGACTGTTGTAATTACAAGGTCAGATTGTACAACCAAAAGAGGCTTACAAAGAAAACACTGAAGGAACAGACAGGGGTGTCTAAATAGCTCACTCTGATGAAACAGAAATTGTATTTTTAGCACACACAGCCATGGTTTGAATCCTGGAAGTGGTAGTAAGCTGTATGCATAATCATACCTCTCAACTGTACAGATTTTCCCAGAATGTCCAAATATTTGGCTCATATGTTTGGCCTGTTCTTCTCTTTTTCCTGGGAAGTCAGTGGGATGTATATTAAAACAAATCCAGTTACTCTAGAAACTGTCTATAAGTTTATAAGAGCAATATTAAAAATATGTCCCTATTTGTACCCCCATGTTGTCAAGCGTTGTCCAGATGTAGCGCATTAAGAGATTGAGAGGTATGTGCATACTTACAGCTAGGAATCTAGGAAAATGTGTAGAAAGAGTCAGGTAGTGTTAAGAAACATTCCCTCCACAGGTCTACCGGGTAAGAGAACTAGACTTTAGCTGTAAGACAGTTGAAGTATACACTGTACAAACATACCACTGCCCAACAAAGGCCATAGGGTATTGTAATAATACCTGTAGAGCAATGATCATTAAAGTTGTGAGTACTGCAAGGATATATAAGTTGTTAATTGACATCACCCCCAAGCATATCTGCAACAATAATCTAAACACACAAATCAATGGGTATGTTTACACCAAACCTACTGTTGGGACATATGTCCTATTTTTCAATAAATATTGAAATGTGTTTTATTAATGTTCCATGTTGAAATACTATAATTGGTGGCCTGTTGCTATCAATATAACCTGCATGCCGATGTAATGGCCACTGTGGTTCTATATATGCTTGCTATGCAACTGTTCCAAATCTGGTGTTTTGGGTTCATGGGAATATCTATGCATGCTGTTATAACTAATCCTGGATTATGTTGACTATTACTAATCCACATATGTTCTAAAACTGCAACACCATAGCACGTTTTGGAAGGCCAGTCCCAGTGGACCCACCTCTCCCACCTCATCTGGCTGTGGCACTGGGCCCCAGCATGTATGCAACCCACCCAGGGACATCCTTGTCCACTGGTCATGCAACACCTTTGGGTAGAACTGCCTAAGGGGATGGGGCTCATCCTCCCCCCAGGAGTGGGCATGGACAGGATCCTGTCACCTGAAATCAGGTCTGGAGTTTAGGGAGCTTCGCAGAGAATTGGGAGATCTGCTATGCCAGCTTGAGGGCCGCCTGGTACAATTAGAGGGTCAGCCTGCTCCACTTGCTCAGCCCCCAGTACAGCCACCTTTGGGGCTGTGAAGGTGCAGTAATGACTGCCTTTAGTCCCACTGTTTCCATTTGGGGGCTCATGGGCTTCCGATTTCCAAATACCCCTCCCCATCCAAGGTGTTTACCCCACACGTGTCATATACCACCCGTATATGCTGTCTTGTCTTTCTTCTAACCCAGCCTACCTCCCCAATATACCTACTATCCTTCCCCAACATCTCACTCTCACCTTAAAAAAAAGAGCAATCTGTTCCCAAAAAATGTTCACCCCATACATAGCTATCCATTTCGCACACGTATCAACTGGACACATGTAATCTGGTCTACTTGGCTTCAAAACACATTATTGTTGTCCTTACCCCTTTCCCAGGGGTTTGAGTGACCAAATATACCCACAAATTCAGTATATATGCACAGCTGTTGCTGTAGAAGAAATGGATAGCTGTCGATCTTTCCTACACCTATCCTGCACGCCCCTAGCTACTTTCCCTATTGTTTTTCCCTCTTTGTGCCCCCTTTTTCACCACTTTCCTATCACCCCTTTTTTCTTTTCTTTGAAAAATAAATCAGCATGGAGATAAGCGGGAGTAAGCACTTTTAAGCAGTAGTAATTGTAATTAAGCCTGTTTGCATGGCTCTAAGCAATGCTTACACAGATTAAGCAATTTTCCAGCTAACTGTCTGTAAGCATATTTAACCAGAAGTTAGCATTGCTTACCACTGTGCAAACCCCACTTACAATGTTTAAAAGTGCCTTAGTCACTCTGTATCCAAAAGCCCTTTTTCTGCCCAGCAATAAAATAATCAGCCCTCGTATGTATCGAATCCAGGACCCTGCACACCATAGCCACAGCAATTTACAACTAAGCCATCTGAGCTGTAGGTATGTATGATGTTTTCTCAAACATATCATGCAGCACAGTCATTCAACAGTAGAGAGCATGTTTTACATATATATATATATATATATATATATATATATATATATAGATATGTGTGTATATGTAGCCATACATGTATATATATTTATATATATATATATATATATATATATATATATATATATATATATATATATATATATATTTATATACACATGTACGTATGTATATATGTGGATTGCATTTGGACATTGAATCCACACTCTGAACCTCTCACTGCAAAACATCTGACCAAAGGCACTGTAAATGGAGGTAAAGGGGCCCAAAATAGGGATCTCTTGTAATTATTGCCATTATCCCTTCCTCCACAGCTGATCTGTTCTGCCTTGCAACAAAATAACTATCACTTGCAAGTTTTGAACCCAAGACCCTGCACAACATAGCCACAAGACTTACCAGCAAGCCATCTCAGCTGAAAGATGTCGGGATGATTTCTCTAACATATCATGCAGAACAGTCAGTCTACCATAGGGAATGTGCAATGTGGAAGCACTAAACTTTCTATTGACACACACACACACACACACACACACACACACACACACACACACACACACACACACACACACACACACACAAACACATAGACACACATACACATATATATACATATACACACATACATAAATATATAAATACGTATAGATATATATAAAGAGAGTGCATATAGAGGGTGCGCAGCATATCAAAGAGCCATCATTCCTACAGTTGCCACCTTGTCAAATTGCCAGCATCTGATTCTTTCCTACAAATGAGAATTATTGCATGAAACATATACCCACACACAATGCAAAGGACATGACACCACACACAGTTTGCATTCATATAAATGTTTATTTGTGTACTATTTCAGTTGTTTATGGCATTTCTTATAGCATTTAGGTGTTTGAAATACATAATAACTGATTAATGCAACTCTCAAAGAAAACATATGATGCAATAATCTGCAAAACATAACATACTTTGCTATCTAGGCTAAAGCCTTCAAGGAGTACAACAGTAAAGAAACACACTTGCCTTGAAGATAAGAATCAATCAACACTTAATTACAGATTTAGTTCAAAAGCATCCAATTATACTCTGTACTCAACCCTTAGGGGGAAAAGTATCAGTTGTCACAGTGTAAATGTATCTGTTACATAACAATGCTTAACTTAAAATGTCACTATCGCACTGACAAACAGATCTTTGTTTAAGACAGTAAGCTCTCGCCCACCACTGTTGCCATGGTGAAATGTATGAAAATGTACATCCATATACCTTAATGTTTCTTAATACTGATATCCCTCACATGTTGCAACAGCCTAGGTTAAAAACATGTAATACCTCTCCCCCATAAAATGTCTTACAAGGGCATATAACAGTGTTCTCCATACACTTGCCTCCAGACTGTACAGAGTCACACATGTTTTGTCCAGATTTAGGTCTCATATATATAGACCCTACCCCACAATTTGTGTGGGAGTCCACAACATCACTGGAATGATATCAGGAATGTCAGCACTAAATAATGATACATCATTACCTATCAGCCTCTTACTGCATGACATCTAGACAAAGCCTGGTATATAGGTGGAGGACAGAGGCTGAAACACAGGGCCATATTTGAAGCATTGCTGTTATACACTGTGTAAGTTGCTGGTGTTACAGGATTGGTTGCATCATATTCTTACTCAGGAATATGAAGTTAGAAACACAAATGGATGTTGCCATGTACTGATAGCAATCAACAGAGGTGATGCCACTGATATGTCAGGGACAAGACCTGTTTGGGGAACAGACAGATCATAACAGCCAATCCTCTGGCCATCATGTAGATTGGCCCACAGATGAGAGCTATGCAGACAGACTGCATTCCATGCAAAACTAGCATGTACACACAAATCCTGTAAAACTAGCCATAATCAATGCATATAACAGCAATACTCACACACTGTACCTAGGTCTGGAACCTTATACAAACATGTAGTTGGCCTGTGTCCACAAGTCCTGTTGTAAGAGGCATTGCTACCTGCTGTCTGTAACATCACTGCCCACACATAGGAAGGATGTCTTCCATACAGGAAAGGTAAAGGGACAATGCCCACAGGATGTAGTCATTTATAGTAGTAGGTTGCTATGACATTGGCTATTGGAAAAACTACACAGCTGTCTGCATGCAATTAGCGAGTGAGGAACACCAACTGGTGCAGACACCATCACCTCATCATGAGAATCACCTACAAAAGCCATGCTGCAGCCTATTCAAACCAGCCTGATCCCTGTAGTAGTAGTAGTAGTAGTAGTAGTAGTAGTAGTAGAGAGAGAGAGAGAAAGAAAGAAAGAAAATAAATAAATAAATAATACTAAAAAACAAAAATAAAAGTAAAAAAAAAAACAACAACCAAGAAAGACATAAAGTGGAACACAGAAAAGACCATACTAATAAAACAGGTATGTGAAACATATCAGCATGTAATTGAATATAGTACTTGGTCTGTAATAATGGGATAGATGATTTTGAAAGATTTATATATGCCAACAAGACTTGTTGTAATGATGTCCTGCTGAACAACTGCTATGGACATAGCATCTGGTCCTGTGGGCAGTGGACCATACCTGTCAACTGTGCAGATCTGCACATAATGTCAAGATTTAAGCCATCATAGCATTGTTCTGTTACTCCAAACATCTATATCACTCTGGCAAATAGCTTAAGGTGGACGAAATGAAGTCATGACAGACACATGAGTTTCAGACCCCACCACCTTCAAAACAGTCATGGTAATGTGAAATGTATTGTGCGCAAACTACATATGTTTCTAATAGGCATATCTACAATCTGTCCCTATATATCCCCCCCTACAGTGTTAGGCTTTGTCCACATGTGATGCTCTGCTTTGTTGCAAGGCAGAACAGTTCAGCTGTGGAGGAAGGGATAATGGCAATAATTACAAGAGAAACCTATTTTGCTCTCCTTCACCCCCATTTACAGTGCCTTTGGTCAGATGTTTTGCAGTGAGAGATTCAGAGTGTGGCTCCAATGTCTGAATGCACTATATACATACATATATATATATATATATATATATATATATATATATATATATATATATATATACACACACACACACACACACACACACACACACACACACACACACACGCACACACACACATCTATGTCTACACACATATATATATATATAAATATATATATATATATATATATATATATATATATATATATATATATATATATATATATATATATATATATATATATAAAATACATTTTCCCTACTTTTGAATGACTGTGCTGCTTGATATGTTTGAGAAAACATTACACATATCTACAGCTCAGATGGCTTAGTGGTAAATTGCTCTAGCTATGTTATGCATGGTCCTGGGTTAGAGACTTGCAAGGGCTGATTATTTTGTTGCTGGGCAGAACATGGGCTGTTGGATACATAGTGATTAAGGCACTTTTAAGCAGTTGTAAACAGGTTTTCATGGGTTTGAGCAGTGGTAAGCAATGCTAACTTCTGGTTAAATATGCTTACAGACAGTTAGCTGGAAAATTGCTTAATATGTGTAGCCATTGCTTAACACCATGCAAACAGGTTTAATCCTGCTTACTACTGCTTAAAAGTGCTTACTCCCATGCTAATTTCTTTAAAAGAAAAGAAAAAAGGGGTGATAGGAAAGTGGTGAAAAAGAGATCACAAACAGGGAAAGACAATAGGGAAAATAGCTAATGATGTGCAGGACGGGTGTAGGGAAGGTCCATATCTGCCCATTTCTTCTACTGCAACAGCTGTGCATATATACTGAATTTGGAGGTATATTTGATCACTCAAACCCCTGAGAGAGGGGTGAGGACAACAATAATATGTTGTGAACCCAATTAGTCCAGATTACATGTGTCTTGTGGACACATATGTGAAATGGACATTTATGTTGTATGGGGCCAAATTTTTGTGGGGAACAGATTGCCCTTTTTTTTTTTTTTAAGGTGAAAGTGGGATGTTGGGGAAGGATAATAGGTATATTTGGGGAGGTAGGTTGGGTAGGAAGATAGACAAGACAGACAAGACAGCATACAGGGGCGGTATATGACACATGTGGGGGTAAACACCTTGGACGGGGAGGGATGTTTGGAAATCTGAAGCCCATGACCCCCCAAATGGAAACAGTGGGACTGAGGTCCACAACCATGGGCAGTCACTACTGCACTATCGCAGCCCCTAAGGTGGCTGTGCTGAGGGCTGAACAGCAGGGGTAGGCTGACCCTCTAATTGCACCACACGGCCCTCAAGCTGGCGTAGAAGATCTCCAAACTCCTTTTGGAGCTCACTACGCACCAATCCTCACACCTGAATTTGGGTGACAGGATCCTGTCTGTGTCTACTCGCATGAGTGGGATGAACCCCATCCCCTGAGGCGGTTCCACCCAAAGTTGGTGCAGAACCAGTGGACAAGGAGGTCCCGGGTTGGTGCCAGACCTGCTGGAGCCCAGTGCCATGGCCAGATGAGGTGGGAAAGCTGGGTCCACTGCGACTGGCCTTCCCAAGCATGCTATGGTGTTGCAGTTTTAGAATATATGTGGGTTAGTAATAGTCAACACAATCCAGGATTAGTTATAACAGCATGCATATATATTCCCATTAACCCAAAACAACAGATTTGGAACAGTTGCATAGCAAACAGAACACATGCATGTATGGAACCACAGTGGCCATTACAATGGCATGCAGGTTACATTGATAGCAACAGGCCACCAATTATAGTGTTTCAACATGAAACATTAATAGAAACACATTTCAGTATTTGTTGAACAATAAGACATATGTCCTAACAGGTTTGGTGTAAACATACCCATTGATTTCTGTGTTTAGAGTATTGTTGCAGATATGGTGGGGGCAGAGATGTCAATTAACAACTTATATATCCTTGCAGTATGAGGTCCTCTGATGTTTTTTCCTGTTTATGTCTTCTAGGTACAATGTTACAGGAAAGGATTCCTGCATATACACCCCAAGAAAATGATGTCATCATGCACTTTGTCATACTCCATCATGGCATCCTATTTGGGTGCAGGGCCCATGATCTGCAGGAGAGGACTGCCCTGTGGAATGAGCTCATCCACAGGGTAAATGATGTCGGCCTGCATAACTGCAGTTATGAGCAAGTGTGACATCGGTGCACCAACCTGATCCGCCATACCTGTCAGCATGCTGCTGATTAGGAGGGACCATCTAGCCACAGATGGGAGTCATGCCATCCAGCCCCCACTGAAACATGCTGAGGAGCTCCTCACCAGTCTTGTGGCACCCACCAGCCAGCCAAGCCAGAAACTTGAAGGTAGCATTGTGCCACCCACACAATGGATGAGGACCATCCAGGTAAGGCCCCAGGGCACAATAGTAGACCAGTGTTGCTTATCCATCTTCATCTGTAAAGTATCTACATGCATATGTCAGATAAGATAGTCTGTTGCTGCAGTGTAGTAATGAACAGATTTGCATAATTGCTAGTATTGTGGGTTTGTACTGCTGATGTACTGAAATGCTGCCCCCACCCTGTACCAATGCCACAGGCATGACTACTGACATTACATCTCTCACACAACTATGTAGGTCCCTCTAGTATACAACGGGGGCAGTAGCTTGTAGCTGGTGAGTATGGAGTTGCTTTGTTCAGGTTTGCCAATACACCAGCCATGTTATGGCCATGGTATTTGCCATGCACACATTTAACAAACCTACCCATAATGCATGCTGTACATGTTCACTTATTGTTACTGTTAACTGCACTGTATCACAGTGGTCACCATAGTGGCATATCCAAAGGTTATGTAAGAGTCCTGCAGTATACCTAAGAACCTGTCAGTGCCAGAAGTGTGGACAGAGATGAACATAATGGTGGGACAAATGGCCTACAGTAGGGACATGTCTGAAACATTACCCTTATACAGTGGCTACAACAGTGTATACACCACTATTACAATGGCAACTGTTCCTGATCTAAACAACAGTAAGTCACAATACCAGATTCCAACCTTTTACAATCTGTAATGTGATCCTAACATGAGCAATGAATGTGTAATATGGAATCCTATGTTAGGACAACAAATATGGGGAATACATACCTTAACAAACACTGGAAGCATATGTGTGCACACACTCCAAATAACATATTGTGGAAGCAGCTTGTGAGGTACTGACAGCATTCACTCTTTTTGAGTACACACCTTCCATCAAGTACAGGGCCTCAATGTCACACCAAGTAATGGTCTGCTGTCCAAGATGTATGTCCATGACATTTGCCCTCTCACCTTCAAAAGAGGCAGCCATGGCTTGCACACATCTTACAAACCATGGAATGGATCCCATATCCGAAAGGTAGCACTCAGGAGTGGGAGAAGTAGCCTTACCTCACCATTGCATATACCATGGAAAACAGTGCAGACAGTCATCTATGTGTGTATGAAACATGGGACAACATTAATGTAGAAAATAAACAGATGCCCAACCAAGACGTATGACAACACATGTTGCAAACTGGTCATGGAGGCTGCACAGAAACATGAAGCAACACTGAGGGACTTGCAGGAATGTCTAGCAAGTACTGCCTGTGCAGTACCTGTGTCGACAATTGCCTGGATTTTGCATAAGTGTGGCCTATGGGTTAGGGTAATCAGATGGAAGAGTTGTTCCAAAGGAAACATCATCCAGGGCTCTCTACAGGTAGCATATGCATAACATCAAGTCTCCCAAAGGCATGTGTTGCAGTGTGTAACCTATAGACAGTATTAATAAAGATACATTTGGTGCAAAAGCAACATATCACTCGACCTCAGACCCACCATCCCCATTTTTACCTTGCTGGTGCCAGTGTACACCTTTAGGTTTGCTGTTCATTAGCAGGAACTAGGCTGGTAGACATGGTGTTCTGAATTTGGAACACTGCAAAATAACACTCATGTGTGGCCCATAGTTGTCAAGCATCTGCAATAAGGCTGAGGATGGGGAGGGGTGTAATCCTGAAACACAACAGTGAACTGAAGCATACATCCAAAACTCATTAGGAATGGCTGTATCTAAACACAGTCAAGGTCATGAATTGTGCCAGACATAACCCTGACTCTACAGCAATAGTGAAGGCACTGTGTGACCTCCAAGGGCTGTGCATAAACCATTGTGTTCAGGGTGTGCACACTTATGCAACCCACATATTGTATGCATCTCATTCAGCACCTGCATGACTAATGCATTTGTTTGATACTGCATTTGATTGCACAGGTCATATGTCACATATCAGCTGTGTGTAATGTTAACATATGCAGTATTGTGGCCCCACTGCATATCATGGAAGAGGCTGGCATATCAACAAGTGTGTGTACACTCATATCCATATTAAGCTTAGAAGGTTGTCAGTGCAATTGGATTTTATTGTTCATACATGCACTGCTGATGATGAGATCTGCAAATCAGAGTTCAGACATTAACTATTGACATCAGTCTTCATATCATCCCAGGTATGTGTCAGACAAACACATAGGGGCTTTGAGCAACAGAGCAAACATAACTGACACACGTATACACATTCAGTAATGGTGTGTACACTCATGAGGCATGGTGCACAGTACGTGCCTGGGTGGTGTACAGGTGCACAGCAATACTGTGTACATGGGTGCAGTGTGTTCCAAGGGAAGGGGCATCACCTACTGACACAACTCATGCATCACATAGATATATAATGTTGGTAACTAGGATTAAGTCTAGCTGCAGTGCATGCTGATGAGTGTCATATGTCATGCATGTTGACTATTGGGTAATGAGAGGTCTGTGTAACATCTTTGTGCCACCTCACCTGTAAGTCTGTGTGTGTGTGTGTGTGTGTGTGTGTGTGTGTGTGTGTGTGTGTGTGTGTGTGTGTGTGTGTTTATAGGTAAGCAATAATGTACAGGTCTTAAATAACATATTTTGTTTTCCCCTAACAGGTGGCGAGGTGGGTCAGGGTCCTTCCTGCAGGCAATCTGAAGTTAGTGTCCATACAGACTCTGACAATGATGATAGGTATGGTGAGGCACAGGCAGGGTTGTCAGGGGCTGACACAAAGCCATCATTTGGCATCCCACTTTTATCCATCCCATTCCTGCACACAGTCACAATGCCCATACATACCCCATCACCAGTGGCCATAGATGAGGGACAGCTGGCAGGTGGTGGCATGGGATAGGACAGCGTGGGGACTATGGTAAGTGTGTCTGTACACAGCAGTCATAGCTGGATGACCAGTGAGGTACCACACAGACAGATGTACAGGGGTGCTCATAGGAAGACTGCTGGCCATCATGCCCCTGGCAGAAGTGCCACAGCAGGTGTCACCAGACGCATGTTTTGGCCTTCATGGAGGCACAGGCATGTATGGAAAGTTATACCAGACAGAGTCTGAGGCTCCAGAGGGCTACTCATTCTGCTGTACTTGACCCCATTGCGATCTTGCAGGTGCCCACTGTTATTTTGCAGAGGTCCTGGATAGACAGTTGGGTGAGATGGTGGGAATCCTTGACCGTGTGGTGTCTGTGTTAGAGCATGTGGTGGGAGTAGGGCATCAGCCACATGGCTGTAGGTCAGCAACACCAACAGGTGGATGTCTATGTGGACATGCAACAACTCACAGCCGCTCCTGTAGTGGCAGTACAAGCACCAGCACTGCAGGGGGTGCTGTCCACACCACACTGCAGCAGGCCATGTGCACATGTTCCCGGCCAGTCCCAACAGGGACCCGGATCCAGTGGACAATTGTCATCATCAGGGGAAAGTACTATATTTGGGCTTCTACCTGGTAGTTCTCGTGGAACCCCTAGCAAGCACAGTTCCCATGTCCGTGGCTGAAGAAGATGAACTGTACACCCTGCCATGTACGGTCTGCAGCTGTCCAACAAACTCCTGTATAGGGCAGCCACATGGCAGAACTGTGTGCATACATACACACACACATCACTGACACAGCTAGGGCACCTCCATACCTACACACACCCCATCTGCACAGCCCAATTGATAAAGAACCCCCTAACACACACACATGATGTCAACCAAACAGCTCAGCCTAGGCCTCTGGCAAACACACGACACACCCTCTGCATATGATGATACCTGTGCCACATCCCTGTCATCTAAACCATTGATGCAGGAACATGCTAATATGGTTCTGATTCACAGGGTGAATGCACTAAGGTTTAGCAATATAATGCTGTTAAGTGAAGAACATCACCAGGCTTTGTACAGTATGGTAATGGGGGATGTACTGGGTATTAATGAACAACACATAGTATGACATACTGCCATATACACACTGACAAACACATACAGTCATAGTCACATTTGACAGACCTGGGTTTAGCAGTGCTAGCTACCTTGTCAGTGAGTCTGTACTGTTAGGGAGTTTTTGGACACGGCACATGTATCATTGGGCTGGATAGTGTAATCAGTTACCTGTATGGTTGATGGTGACAGCGGTCCTCATACAGTGGACCTTGGGACATGTACTGGGGGTACCATGGTGTAAAGACAGTATACCCAGCACCCACATCTCACATTAGACATTGTACTCACTGAAACCCATGATAATGCTCTGACATACTCGCAATCACACATTGACCAGGACTACAATACAAACCATTGTCTATCTAATCAGTGCTACTACAGGGATATGCAGTTATTGCACATGCCACAGAGATTGTAGGGTGAGGGTTTGTCATGGCTCTTCTAATATCAGCAACATCACCATCCCTTATAATGCATGGCAAGGTTTGATGTATTTGGAGAATGTGGCCTCAGAATGCTGTCTCATACAAATATGTACAGTCACACACAATTGCACACACATACACACACACACACACACACACGCACACACACACACACACACACACACACACACACACACACACACACACACACACACACACACACACACACACACATACCCACATTTTTCAGGACTCAACATGCATGGCATATAACCCACGCCTATCTACCCATTTGTAAGAAAGTGTTATACTGGTACTGCAAGCTCCAGGTAGCCCATGGGGTGAAGAGTGTAACAAGGTACATTTAATGTGAATTACAGCAGCAGCCATTTCTAAGTATAGCAATGGGGGGGTGCAGTTGGTGAGAAGGCCCTCAGAGAATTTTCAGCTACAAGTTTACAAACACACAGATGCTGTTATACTCAATAATGCACACACACATTTCTCAGTACTGAGGTCCATAGGTGCAGGTGTTCCTAAGTGTGTACCAGGCTAATGTCCATGGAGAGGTAAGAAGAGTAGGCCATGTGAGTACACTGGTACCATGCCATCTGACATTTTTCAGCAGGCCATCTATCAACTGATGCCACATGAGTGATCCCCAGGGTGACAGTTAAATTCAACATCCACTCCTCTGGTTTTCTCTTGAAGAGGGTCAGTGAGGTGCTCCAATTGGCATGTATGCAACATATATTGCATAACATGGCCAGTGTCTGGGTTAGGGAGCTGTACCCAAACATGTTCTGTTGACTGTGGTAGTCTAGTTTGAGGTATCCATAGCATGTAGTGCATACAGAATGGGGTTTCCTAGCTGTGGCATTCATAAGACAGCTGGGCAAACATTTAAGTGTCAGTCAATCAGAGATTGCCTGTAAGCACCCAAGATGAATACCTGACATCTGCACATCTGTACAGAGGACAGACAGAAAGTAGATAGCCAACAGGTTTTGCATTAGGATGAATATTCTGACAGACATCTGAAACTGACAGGTATGACATTACTACATGACAGCAGTTCTAAATGACATGTCCTAAAACAGAGTAGTCTACAGTTAATATCAAGTTGTTAGATCACTATCCAATAGAAGATGCATAAAAATATACAGGTCAAACACCATGGACACGATAATCAGTACACAGAGTCCAGCTTTAAATGCAGGGGTCTATGGTTCCAGTACTACAATCTGCAATCTACTCTTACTTGGAAAAGCACTGTTAAAAGTAGTAATGTAATTGGCTTGGTGGTTAACTACTGTGACTATAGTGTATAGGGTCCTGGGTTCAAGTCCTGCAAGGCTGTTTATTTCTCTACTTGACAGCGGCAAGGGAAAATAACTTTATTGGGTGGCAAAAGCCAGGGTACCTTTTTGGCTAAGCTTGCATAAGCCCTAGGGCTGATAGCCTAGTACCCACCTATGAACCTATGAACCTATAATGATACAATACAGCATGTGTGACTGCATATACCCTGGAATACTACCCAAGTATAAAACACATTCAAAGACAAAAGATTGTGGCACTACCCATGTATATGCAAGTGTTCTATACAGTATACTCACACCCCTTGCTACTTTCATGACAGCACATAGAAGCATGTTATGTACATGGAATTAAATACACTAATTAAAGATGTCATTACCCTGCTATTTTATCAGACGTGAATGTGATCACTCTTGCCAGGGCTGAGCTATGCTTAGCAGGTGTAAATGCTGAGCAGATTTGCACACTGGTAAGCAAAGCCTACACAGTGTAAGCGCCTTTCCATTTAACCGTACATTAGCAGTACTTACCATCATGCAAACCCGCTCAAACACACTTAAAGCTACTCAAAACTGCCTTAACCACTCTGTGTCCAGCAGTCCTTGTTCTGCTGAGCAGCAAAATAAACAGCCCTTGCAGTTCTTTAACCCAGGACCCTGTAGTTACAGCAGTTAACCACTAAGCCATCTGAGCTTAGACAATGTCTGTTGTTTTTCAAATATATAATTCAGTACACATACTGAATATTAGTGAGCAACTGCTCTGACTACTACAATTGTTTAGTACTTGTAAGTGAAAAAGGTGGTTAACCAGTCATGTTCTTATATGTAAATATACACATATCAGATTAATATGGTGAGATACATCTGAAAAGATATATACAACACTCATGTTTACACATAAAAGGATATATATCTATATCTATATATGTATGTTTATACATATGATATATATATATATATATATATATATATATATATATATATATACATATTTATACACATGTATATATATATATCTATATCTATATATATATATATATATATATATATATATATATATATATATATATATATATATATATATATATTTATGTATATATATATATATATCTATGTATATATAACATAGGCCTATGACATGTAGTGGAGTCATACCTTAGCAACATAACTCTCAACCTGTTAGTGAAAGGGAACGTAATGTATGTATTGCAATTATAAATGCAGAATGTTGCTACAGTGACAGGGGTTGTGTCAACATACATGTTGTGAAGAAAGGCTCTTCTGAAACTGACATGTACGCCATCAGTTACTGACAGACATCATAAAATCATCATAGTGAAGTACCACACAAATCACAGTAATTATCCTCTGGAATACAGAAGCAATATGAGCAATAAACATGGACAGTCTGAAACAATCTGGTTAGTCAGGAGGTATACACAGAATGCCTTTGTGCACGAAATGTGGAACAAGCATGACAAAGGGGATGTTTAGAGTCATGAAAATGGGGATATATCAGAAATACTGAACTAGTTAAGCTCACACAGTTGATGCATTCACACCGTCCTGTCTGTCCTAAATCATATTAACTGGAGGAGCAGAGATCCCAAGCCACATAATTCACACTAGTTAGTGACATACGTCTTCACACCAGCCCATTGCTTTGGCAGAAATACACAACACATATGGTGGCCAGGCAACAGTACATCTGACAAATATCAGGACACAACATAACACTAGGTAAATACACTGCGCTGCTAGGCATGTCACCAAGCACTGTCTACACTATAGGCAGACTGCCACAACACTAACCCAATTTACCTGTGGGAGAATACACATGTAATTGCAAATATAGCAGGGACTACAGGCATGTAACAGCATGGAGTAACAGACACCAGTGTGAAAGTGCATACCCACAACCGATCTCAACACAGTCACAGTCACATAATGGTAAGCCTAAGTAATAATACAGTCTATGGCCTGTATGAACAAAAGTCATCATCATGTTTGCCACTCACACACTAACCCTGCATATGCTGGCCCAATTTATACTGTAGTCTGATACCTGACTGTTGTATGGGACATGTCTCATTCTGGCCCTACAAACATATAGACTGCTAGGGTATCAGAAACTGGAGCAGCATGGACTGTCAGATAGAAATTACCAATAACACTGACATCTACCCCAGTCTGTACACAGGCCAAATAACATGATCACAATACACTGCTACATAATACAGACACTCTGTCAACAATCACCATAAGTACACAGACCTCACTACTGTACAGACTACCACAGAATATCCAGGGTTTGTCCTCAACTATTAGGCTTCCTTTACATTACATCTCTGGCAGTCTGATATATCACTGACTTGATATCAGGAATTATGTCATTAAATAATGGTATACTGTACATATCCACCTCTTACTACATGACATATGAACAATGGGTGACAGACTTGGGGGTCAGAGGCACAAACACAGGGCCAATATTGACATATTGCAGTTATAAACTGAGAACATTTCTGGTGTAATGGGGTTTGTTGTGACATATCTCTTCTGAGGGATATGAAGTCAGTAATACACATGGATGTTACCACTTCCTGAGTACAATAATCAGAGTATACTACTGCATTTATGAAGACAGAAAATGTGTAAGTAACACACAGAATCTCAGGCTCCAAACTCTGGCCAGTCTGCAGATAGCTCTGGTGAGAGTTTTCTCAACCACATAGCACTGTTATGCCAGACCTTAAATCATGCAAAACAGCCATATCCACATAAATCCTGTTAAACCAACATTACTTAAAATGTAGAACAGCAATACTTACATTCTGTCCCCTTGTCTGGAACATCTCCCTCCAGTTTTTTTGGCCTGTCTCCACAGTGTTTGTAGTAAGAGGCATTTCCAACTACCCCCTATGATGCTGTTTGTCACACACCCACATGATGTCCTGCTCACAGTGAGGGAGAAGGGCCAACACCCACTGGCACTGCTTACTTATAGGGGTGTGTTTCCATGCAATTGGCTATAGGAATGATACCACAGGTGTTCCACATGCAATTAGCAAGTGGAGGACTCCAGTTCATGCACAGGACATCAGCTGATCATGAGCATTACCTACCAAAGTCAAGCTGCTGCCTATTCAAAACAGATGCATTTTTCCACATCTGTCAGAGAGAGGGTGAGAGAGAGATAGAGGGAAGCAAAGGAAGAGAGAAAGAGCCAAGCATGTTTGTGCATGATGTGTGGGTAGAGAGAGAGGTCTCTGGGTATTATAATGGTTGCCTATATATTAATGTATGGCTGTGTATTGTCTGCAACAACCTCTATGGTGTTTGACAACTGTTGGCCTTGTAATGTGATGTTAGGACATATGGGTCTTAAATATGAAAATGTAGCAAAACCCACCCTGCAGTGGATCCTGTTATTTACACAATCACACCAACACCCGCACAAGATACTGATGACCCCCCCCACACACACACACACACACACTTAGCAGTACTGAGTTTCAAACCCCTACCTAGCTATGTATTGGTACTATAGTGTTACACAGTTATCGCAAGCACCATGGCCATTATAGGTTGGAGAGCTGTCCAAAGGAATCTTTGAAGGTGAGTGACATCAGCTGCAGTGCTAAAGGAGCGGTGAGGAAAGTGCAGTAAGTGTGAATGACCACAAAAGAATCACAGGCCTAAAGCAGATGTCCTATGCTGACCACCTTAAATTCCTCCAGCTATACTCTGTTGCATATCATCTACTCAGAGGTGATCTCTGCTTAACATACAAGGTCATGTCAAACCCAGAGCTGTTGGACATGCTGCACTTAAAGAAATCCCAATCCCTCATAGCCACACGCTCCAGAGATCTAAACATTGTCATCACAATAAACAAAACATGCTGGAGGGATAGGTCCCTGACCCAGAGACTCCCCAGACTCTGGAATAGACTGCCCATACATGTCAAGCAGAGCGCCTCCTTGGCCCTCTTCAAAAGGAACCTTGATGATTGGATGGGAGAAAGGAAATTCACCCCGGGTATCATGTCAGTCACCCTCCTAGACAGGGGTCCAGGGAAGTAAATAGTGTGGGAAGAAATAGCCAGGGAATTGTTACTGCTAGGCTTGTATACGCCCTAGGGGGTGTTAGCCTAGTACCAACCTATGAACCTATGAACCTAAGCAGGTGTCAACACAGACTCATGCACAAATACACACATGCTCACAGTTGCTAGGACCAGGATTACAACTCCTACCTAATTACTTTGCTACACTATGGTATTACACAGTTATCACAAGTGCCATGGCAGTTATATGTTGGAGAGCTGTCCAAAGGTATCTTTGAAGGTGAGTGACATCAGCTGCAGTGCTAAAAGAGGGGTAAGGGAAGTTCAGTAAGTGAGAATGACCACAAAAGCAGGTGAAACTTAGACTCCCACATTCTCACACACAAATACACACATTTTCAGAGTTACCAGGATTAGAACTCCTACCTAACTAGTTTGCTACACTATGGTATTACACAGTTATCGCAAACACCACAGAGCTTATAGGACTGAGTCTTGGCCAAAGGGTTATTTCAAGGTGACTGACATCAGCAGGAGTGGTAACATGGGCGATGGGAAGTGCAGTACACAAAAAATAAATTTACATTTGACAGGACTGAGTATACAAATGCTACATGAATACTGTTTTTTACTGTTGTGTTACACAGTTATCACAAGCACCACAGACACTATATGGCTGAGGGCTACCAAAAGAAATATCTACAGTGATTGACATGTGCACATCATGCGATATTGGCCAATTGGATGCGTGTTGGGTGGGACAGGCCTTATAATGGAATTTTATCTGTCACAGTTTGTCTCTCTCTTCCCCACATCTGTATGTGTGTGTATGTTTGACATATTATAGTGTGTTGGCCTTGGATATGTGTGAGTATTTCTACCCAATGTGTGTGTGAAGCATAAATGGTGTACAGTTTGGTGTGTGTGCACAGACATCTGCAAATGACATATATGTATAGTCCACTGTGTTGTCAGACATGGGCTTCATTTCCCTATGTAAAGTTCACTGTGTTGTCAGACATGGGCTTCATTTCTCGAAGTGTTGAGCATGCCTTCTGTATTGAGTGTGTGAATCCATTCCAGGTAGGTTTGTACTCCAGTCCAGGATTTGGAATTCTCAACCTACAAATAGCTATCAGTTTCTGCAGGATATCTGTAGATAGGTTGACAATATGGAGTCACAATGGGCAAAAGGTAGGGAGATAATGTAACTACTGCTGTCTGTGCTGCTTGTGTTACATGGTTGGTGTTAGCAGAGATATTCAGACATATGTACTGTTTTACACTGTGATGTATTATGTCATCGATTACTGACATATATAATTATCTGCTCACAGTTATTTACTGGGAAATACAAGATGATTTAGCTGAGTCCACACTCCTGCCATTCTGGAGGGTTAGCTACAGACACTTGCTGATGCATCTGTGTAAATGGTCCAGCATCCTGAAAGTATGGTGGCTGAGGATCCCCTTGTATATATATCAACTTAACAGAATGGCCATATCCTGCAGTGGCCATACCTCTCAGCTGTACAGATTCACCCAGGTTACCCAGAGGCAGGGCTCATATATCTGGTTAGTTCCCCTTCATATTGTGGTTTATGAGCAGGTTTGTAGCCACCCATTACTGGGTTTGCAGGAAGGAGTAGTATGCACACATCAGAATTTCAGATTTCACACACTCCATGCCGTCCATTCATCTACACCCCACCAATCTGTTATTCTATCCTCGTCCTAACATTATGCAAGCGATATCTGGAAGTAGCTCTATAGTTGGCCCTTTAACCCAGCAGTATTTATGGATTGGCCCCAAGTCCATACAGTAGGACATGGAGGGCATGCTACTGGGATTTGTCAATATGACCTTGCATTTGTGTTTTGTTGACTGTGTCAGTTTGTTATTTTGGACCCCATGAGATACCACACATTGGCACTATGGGTGAAGCACAGGCCTTTGACAGAGGACTGTAGGCCATTTGGTAGTGATGCAGGCCATCTGTAGCAGGCCAGTGCATTCTGTCACTCCTACATTCCCAGGCTGCAAGCCAGTGGATTCCCCTGGTGTGACAGGGTAAGTGTTTGAGGTGTTAATGGCAATAGTTCCTGTACATATTGACCCATTGGTCCACATGCATGCAGGGTGCTGCTTACAGCTAGGGACACACCTGCATAAGACACCTCTTCGGCATGCTGCATTCTGTGGGTATTCCCATACAGAAGTGGGGTCATACTTTACTCATTACCAACAACAAGGATATGACCTGTGATAAACATGTGGCTGATGGTGGGGTAAGCTGAGTGCATGTGTGATATGGAAGCTTCTTGCAGCTGACTCACAGATATACCTGGGATATTCCCCTTATGTTGCCTTGTGCAGGGACATAGGCAATCTCTCATTACTTCATAACTGTGCCTTTTGTGGTCTCCCAGTGATTGTCCAGATGACATCAGTATCCCATACTACACAGACACCTAATGTGGCGCTAACCTGTATGTACAATTCCAAAGTCATGTGCAGTTGACAGTTACATTTGTATGCACTCTGTCTAGGGTACTTTCACCTTTGTACTATGTGTGTGTATGTATGGGCCCACATTCATGGTATGTCCATCTTTCAGGCAGTGACAGATATTGACATCTGGACAGTGATTATGGACAACTGCTGACATGGGTATTGCTGAGAAGCATTGTGGTTGGCACTACAGTTGTTGGAACATGGCCCTGTCATCCACAGTACTGCCCATAGGCCACCAAGACACAGCACTCCATACCTACAAGCTGACCACTTCCACACAATATTGAACACATAACAAGCTAACACATGGACCTCTGCATATTGTACACATGCAACAATCTATCCTGTAGATTGGGTCAGCTCAGGTAATCTTTTCGCCACTGTTATTACACCTCACACTTACACGTTGCTGCATTTCTACATGGGATTGCGGGGGGGGGTGCACACCTGACGACTTTAAACATTTGCTATGACTGTACTAGAATTTCAGGTACTCTGTTGGCTTCCATTTTATTTTGTATTCTGACCTATCATGCAGACTGGAGGCATATCAGTAGTGTACATATCTTAGGTTTTATTGACCTACATTTCAGTTTCAGACGTCTTACCCTTCAGAACTGACATACAATTGCCAGACCTGTTGTAGTCTGTCTGTGTAGGTCTGGAGGGGGGCTGTTAACTATTGCCATCAATCAGAGGCCTTAGGCCAGCCTTTCTTTATGGTCATCTGCACCTGTCCTGCTGGTTGAGGCTGGTGGTGGGTATGTGAGCCACACTGACAAGCATGTTTGTGTCCTATGGACACACATTTGGGCCACCACATGTACTGCAGTGGGATCTGTCACCTTGTCTAGTACTGCCTAGTATGTTGTCATTATGGATTTCATGCTGCCCATATAGGTGTCTACTATTTGCTCCCATCCCATTCAGCCACCCGATTCCCTTGCATGCTCACATTCATACCATAGATACAACTATCAGAACATACTACACCATTCAGCAATTGATAGGAAGACTGACTTAATTTGTGGCTGTGCCCGTATTGAGGATGGTGCTGGAGGGCTGACTATGTCAGATGCACATAGTACACTCCCTATACATGGTAAACCACAGGAAGTGTCATGTTTGGCATCCCTTTTACTGTATGTGCGAGTCAGAGAGAGGTGTCATTCCCTGGGTCCCTACCCTGTCTATGTATGTGCTATGCATTGTCTCTTTTCCAAGGCCTGGGCATACTGGGCATGCCTCCTTCTGCCTAATTGGGCAGGCTCAGGTAGTTCCTCCTCTGAGTCACTCTGTGCCTGTGATGGCCTTGGCAATGGTGGGAGTCTGTGTGGCCTTGTCCCTTGCTGTTCCTACTGCAGCTGTTTCTGCAGGATCATATTGTGTAGCATGGCACATACTATGAACATTTGTGTACATGTAACTGGAGAGTACTACAAGGCTCCACCAGATATGTCCAGGCAGCAGAACTGTGACTTGAGCATCCCAACACACATGCTCTATTATGATTCTGGTTTGTGCCTCATTATGGAGTTCTTGTTCAGATGTGTGTGCATTTCTGAGGGGTGTCATCAGCCACGGCTCCAGTGCTTAGCCAGCATCCCCAACTAGGTGGCCATATGGGATGTCCCCACTGGCAAATGATTGGTACAACTGTGTCATATGCCAGATGTGGGAGGTGTGATAGCTTCCAGGGCTGCCAGCATGCACATTCAAGATAATGCCTTGGGCATCGCACACAGCCTGGCAGTTGATGGAGGGGAGGCCCTTGTGGTTTATGTAGACCCTACCCCACTCTCCAGGTGGTCCTTTGATGTGTATGTGGATGCAGTCTATAGCACCCACTACCTCAGTGTATTCTGCTGTTTGGTGGAAGAGACACATATTGCTGGTCAACACCTCACGGGTGTTGAGGAAATATATGTCATCACCGGCGTGTGCTGATATGCCATCCAGAAATTGGTGGAGTACCCTGGATGCTGATGCCTGTGAGATCCCCATGATATCCCCGGTTGGCCTTTGGAAGATACCTGTGGCTAGTATTCTTAAGCCTACACATATCTTCATATCCGCTGGGATGGGTTCCCCTCTGTTGGTTCTGTGTGTGAGGTGTGGCCGGCACAGATCAGCCATTTGGGGTAGAATGTTCCTGTCCACCCTACAGCGCTCGGCCATCTCCAGCTCATGTAGCCCCTGGTAGATTACCCTGGGTCTGTGCACTCTTCTCCTCTTCCTCCTCACTGTGGGTTGGTCATCAAGCATTCACATCCTCACCACCCTCAGCCTCTTGCCCATATTGATGTATGAGAGTGATAGCCCCTAACATTTTGTTAGTTTTGTCAGGTAAAATTTCCCTATCTGTGTACATCGGTGGTGTAGAGTTTGTGGAAAAAACAGACTGGAAGATGTTTGCATAGTTTATAGTAGTGAGCTAGGCTGTTCCGTGTGTAATTGGCTGATTTGGGTGCATTTCACCTGCCAGATATGCTAGTTCTCCTTGATTGCCTTTCTACTGCTGTTTTCTTTTCCCATTGGCTTCCCGTTTAAGTCTGAGGCACGCTGAACATACCCAGTGCTCAGATGTGAAGGGAGCTGCTATTTCCTGTTTTTTTTTTTTTGTTTGTTTAAAACCCAGTGCACAGCACACACACACCTGTTTAGGCTTTGTACACAGTGCTCACGAACATCTGACACACCCCCTTCCTTAGCTGTGTTAGCTAAAGGCAAACATGAGATACAGAGCTCTAATGAGCTTACAGCAAGCATGACACACCCCCTTATGAAGTCATTCAGCTCTTAGACTTGCACTGTTGTATTGCTGCACCTTCATGGTTGGGTGTAAACTAATACTGAGAGGAAATCTATGATTCAGTATCAGTCCCCTCATTTGCATAAACAGAATGCTAATTCATAGTTACCACACTCACAACTCAGCCTTCCCCCTTAGCAACCACTATTCCTTGGTATAGTTGTCTTATGTATGCCATTGTCTGTCATAGCAAAATGCTGATTTGGGTTTAAAAGCTTATTTCCAACATTTTTTCATATTTTCGTCCCAATCCTGTTTGTGCACCACTGCCCTATGCTTAAATGGCTGAAATCAGCCAAAAAAAAAGTTATTTTTTATAATTTTGCAACTATTTATCATGCCAATGGTCATATATTTGGTCACTGCCATGCCTACTTGATTTAATACATGTTTTCTTTGGAGCTGTCATGCCTATGTTTTGTAATTTGCAAAAATGTATTCGGTTAGTAATCAAATGCATTTCTGCACATTACACTATTCCTGCACAGACGCCTGCCTGCTTCCCGGATTGCTAATTCACCTCATTTGCATGTTTTTCACCTGCAAATTGGGTAATTATCATATAGCTGTGGTGTCCATGCAGGAATAGTGTAGGAGTGCTCATGCATGTCCCGGGATCTCGTTCCTGGATCGCTCGTCAGCCATATTGTGTGCATCAGCTCTTGCACTATTCTTGCACACCATGTAGAGCTTATTGAATCCTGGGGAATGTCTTCCCTAGCAGTAAAAGTTCAATAATATCATTCTCAAAGCAACTGTGAGTACAGATGCTTGTGTAGATTTTTAATGGTGGACCCACACAGATGGAGAATGAATTGCTTTTATAAAATACCTATGTGCCCTTCTTCCCCACTTCAGAGGACAGTGATCTGCAAAAATATGCCAAAATGGCCTTTTACATCATGAAAAAAAGGAGTGAAATTCATCTGAAGCAGAGTGCAGCAGTAAATATACAGTAAGTTTATATGGGTTCAAGTTTGTCATATCCTACAACATGGCTGGCTTTCAGCTGTATATCCAACATATCAGAGATACTTATCTTCAAAGGCCTGATTTGATCTGCCTTTCTCACATTTCATGATCTTACCCATAATTCAATTCAACTAGGTATACTCGCGGACACATATGTAAGCACCAATGGAGGGGCATTTTACCACATTTGATCATGTCTCTTCATTCCTCTCATCTTGATGCCGATTTAACTTTTTTCTAATGACCAAGGATTTTCTAAAAAGTCCTAACCCCACTCCGCAATGTCTAACATGAGGATTAGTGTATGTAAATGTTCTACATGTTTGTCCCAAGTCATGACTGTTTTTTATACTATGTGAGACTCCACTTGTATGGTAACAATCAGGTAACCAGGGATACCTCTCCTTCATCCCAGTGTGAGCAAATCAGTGACAGCTGCTCATTCTCTTGGTCAGAGTTGGATCTTAAACCACTCAAGCCTCTAAATGAATACAGATTGTCTGGGTTCTAGTAAGAGCACTATCCATGTACAACACGGAGCCAGGCTGTGTTATTTATTCTTTACTAATTTTAAGTGTTTAACTAGTCACATCATATGTTTTTTTTAGAATGAATGCAAATAAAAATATATGGATGATGCACAACAAACCTGACATTATGCAGTTAGTATTTTCAAAGAGTCTTCAGTTCTTCATGGTTTTGTCTGAATTCATATCCTTCCTGCTACAACAGCTTGGAAGAATGTCTCAAAACTAGATTTCCTGTGTATCTACTGAGACATGTCCTATCCCTTACATCCACATTCCCCAATAAACTATGTTTTTCCTGTTTTTTTCTCTCTTCAGTAACCAAAAATTTAATCAATAACGTCATTACTGGTTCTCTATACCTCCCATGCTCAAGAAATTGCATTTTTATTGTATCTTTGCCTTTCTTACTATTTTTTTATATCAGCCTGCATCTTTCTTCAGTCTTTAACTCTCTTCCAAACTTTTTCAGATGAATTTACCAGAAAGGCTCATCCAGACTCTGCTACACTTTGCTGTGAAGGAAAGGTTAGTTTGCTGTTATTTTTTGTATTTCTGTATTGCCTTTCTATATTTTGAATACTGTAGTTTGTTTTCTTTATCTTGTGTTTTGCTTGCATTCTGTTTTAACAGCATATTAAAACTTCAAAAGAGACCACAGCTCTCTCTGTTCTGAGTCAGGCAGAATTTTTTCCTTCCCTCCCTTCCACCCATTTAAGTTGTCTTGTTAAATACCACTGTCTTTCTAGTTGCCCGCCTCTTATGTTAATCTGACCATATATCTAATTTCTCTCTACTTTCACTGGCTTATGTGAGTAATCACAAAACCATCACTTTTGAAATCCCACCCCTTCAATTATTTAAATTTATTGGCCATCCTACAGTATTTCATAGTACCAAAATCCAAAAGCAACCACCCCTTTCAGTCCATCTTGCTGTTTTAAAAATAGTAACTCTCCACTAAACCTTAACTTTTTAAACAGGAAAAACTCAAGTTACCTACTTTCATATCTAACTTCTAGTGCACACTGCAGAGTGCATTCTTTTCAATCTTACCTTTAAGCATCCCTGTTACTAGCACTTTCTCTAATACCTAAAAAGATCATCTCTACTTGACTCCAAGTAGACTTTTCTCTATCTGTTAAACCTAGCACTTGCTCCTACAGTACTTATTACCTTGATACGGCACTCTTATAGATAGCACCCCAAAAAGGCAAACCCCCATTTCTCGGTCACCCTCATCCCCCGGAAGCTGTTTTACAGTTTTTTGTCTAGTCCTTCTAGCATGTCGAGGATCAGTTGCTAGTGTCCTCTCCTGCTCAGCTGGTGAACCTGGGAATATTGAGGCAATGTTACAATTGCCTCATGTACACAGACAACCCTCTCCTCCTCCCACAAAACACAAATACATGCGAGAGATGCAACTATACGGCCAAACTGGAGGCTGAGCTCTCTCAACATAGGACTGGCAAGACCAGTCAGGAGGAGAAGGTTACCACACACACTATAGAACCAGTCTCACATAGTACCATCACAACCTCAAATCATACACATAAACACACAAAGACATACGCTCTGATCAAAAATCTACCAAAACAGCAGAGGCCACCAAAGCAGATACCCAAGCAACCACCACCTCAGAACACAACACCTGCAACACATAGACCTCACAGTCAGAGTGTCAAACAGTCACAGCCCTTAAGGCCAAACACAATGCCAGACACACTAGTCATTGGTGACTCCATAGTCAGACACACTGACGTCCTGCTCACCAGACTGAGTAAGGAGAAGGTCACAGTAAGCTGCCTGTCAGGCGCTAGAATCCGCCACATAACGCAAGCACTCAGGTCTCTCAACAGCAGGTACAAATACGACTCAGTCATTGTCCACGCTGGTGTAAACGACCTGAGACGTACCTCCTTGGACTACATGAAAAGAGACATTGAGGAGCTCTCTGATTATGTAGCCCAGGCAGGTATGACCCTGACCTTGAGCAGTATCCTACCTTCACCAAGAATGATGCCACAATACAGAGATAAGATGATCAGCTTTAACAATTGGCTTAAACTCTGGTGTCATTCAAAGGGGATCCAATGTCTGTCTGCCTGGGATGACATGCTGGACAAGCCACGCTGTCGCAAGGGACGGCTTGCACCTGTCACCCTGGGATTCCGGATATTGGCAAAGGCTCTTGCCACCCCATAGTGCCTTTTTAGGCAAGGCTCAAATTCTAAACCTACCACCCTAGAACACAAAAAGGAAAAAACTAAGGGTAATGCTGCTCAATGCCAGAAGTCTAAATCTCAAAATGCACGCACTCGAGGCCCTTCTCAGTATGGAGAACATCGATGTCTGTGCAGTGACAGAAACCTGGCTCAAGGCTCCTGAGAGCACCCCAGCACTATCAGGTTTTACCTCTTATCATGCCCGCCCCAAAATCCGGACAATACCAAGAAAGGAGGGGGTATCCATATTCATCAAAGACACCCACACCTCAAGACTGGTGGCAACGCACGATGCATCGGAGACCATCCAGGTGCAATTAACCATAGGCAAGACTGCTCTGCAAATTGTAGCATGTTACAGGCCACCTCACAAACTCAGGAACCTCACATGGCCTTCCTGAAAACACTAGAGGGATAAATGTATCACCAAACACCATCATACTAGGTGACTTCAATTACCCTAATATAGACTGGGAACACTACTCAAGCCCAAACACCCTAGCCCAAAAGTTCCTGGAATTCATAAACTCAAATGCCATGGAACAACTAGTCACCATCCCCACAAGAGGAGAAAACATACTTGATCTCATCATCACGAACATGGGAGCACAATGTTCAACACCGAAGTATACCCTCACTGGTGAGATCAGATCATAAACTAATCTCGCTGGAGGTCCTCATCCCACCCCACCTGAAATAAAAAGACCACAGTAAAGAACTTCTCAAAGCCGACTTCACACTTCTAAAGACTAGTGTGGTCTCCTTTAAGGCCCGGAAAACAGTACTCAAGCCACTGAATCACTTACAAATGCCTTCTACCAGCACCTGCAGGACTGCATGGATAAGGCAATCCCAAGCAAAACAAAGACTCTTTGTGCCAAAGGCAAGCGCCCAGTGTGGTGGACCCCAGCCATAAACAAACTCTACAACAAAAGGAGGAAGCTACTACAAGACAGAGCAAAATCCTTAAAAGGTAAGACACCCTTGATCACTATAAGTAAAAAACTAAGAGCTCTCATAAAATCATCCAAAGCAAATTTTGAGAGAAAAATAGCTAAAGACTCAAAAGACAATCATAAGGCCTTCTTTAGCTATGTTAGAAACCTGGGAGGAAACTCCCAGATATGCTCAGAACTAGTTCAAAATGATGTGAAGATTACTGATCCTACAGACATTGCCAACATACTGGCTGACAGGTTCAGTGCAAACTTCCCCCAAAAGGAGGGATATCTATACCAAGCGATTGCAGCCCCCAAACATCTCCAACGCCCAAGTGAGAACTGCTCTCTCCAAAGCAAAAACACAGCATCCATGGGACCTGATGGTGTCCCCGGCTGTGTGCTCCACGAACTCAACGAGGAATTAAACCCACAGCTAGGACAGCTGTTTAATCATAGTCTTACCTCTGGATACGTACCCAGGGAGTGGTGCACTGCAACTGTGGTCCCACTTCACAAAGGCGGTGCCTCCACCGACCCTGGAAATTACCGGCCCATTAGCTTGACAAGCCTTATCTGCAAAGCCATGGAGAGGATCATAATGGACCTCATAAATAAAGACATAGGGAATTTGCAGACTTTGGATCCATCCCAGTTTGGCTTTGTCAAAGGCAGATCATGCCTTTCATTGACTTTTTCGAAACAGTTACCAAAGCCATTGATGAGGGAAAGGCAGTCCATACAGCCTACCTCGATCTGGCGAAGGCCTTCGATACAATACCCCACTCGGGTATCATTGAAAAACTCATCAGCTTAAATGTTAACCCATACATCACAAGATGGGTTGCAAACTGGCTGAGTGACAGAACCCACAGGGTCAGAGTTGCTGGCGCCATGTCAGACTCAAAGCCTGTCACAAGTGGTGTACCACAGGGCTCAGTCCTGGGCCCACTCTTGTTTGGCATCTACTTTTCCGAAGTACAAGCAAACACAGGAGGGTTATGACAAAGTTTGCAGATGACTGCAAACTGGGCCATAGTAAAAACACATCTGACACAGATATCCTTCAGAAGGGTCTCACAGAAATGGATAACTGGTGCCAGAGCCACGGCCTAAAGTTAAATGCCAAAAAAATGCATAGTCATACCCTTCGGGAAAAACAAGGTTACCCCTAGCTACCAAATAGGTGGCAATCCACTGAGCACAGAAGAAGTTATCAGGGACCTGGGGACCCAGGTTGATAGTAGTCTGTCATTCGACACCCATGTAGCTAAAGTAGTTAGGAAGACCTTCTACATTGCCCACCTTATCATGAAGGGATTCTCATCTAGATCAAGGAGGTCATAATCTCCCTATACTCATCACTCATCAGACCAATGATTGAGTACAATGCCCCATTCGGAATGTATCTGACCCGACACTTGCAGCAGCTGGAGAGGCCACAAAAGTTCCTCACCAAAAGGATAAAGGGTCTCAAACATCTGTCCTATGCTGCCCGACTGAAAGAACTCCAGCTCTATTCAGTCGCCACCGCTTGCTCAGAGGTGACCTTTGCCTAACATACAAGGCCATGTCAAACCCAGATTTGATGAATATGCTTCACCTCAAAAATCTAGATCCGTCAGAGCCACAAGGGCGGAGACTTAAACCTCGACACGGCTATTAATAGGACGTGCTGGAGGGATAGATTCATCACCCAAAGACTCCCTATGCTGTGGAATAAAATCCCGGTATATGTGAGGCAGAGCACCTCGCTGGCCTTGTTCAAGAGAAATCTTGACCAATGGATGGGAGATCTCAGATATACCCCAGGGATTACCTCAGTGTCACTGCTCAACAGAGGCACAACAAAATAATGGGTATAGTTCCCCATACTAAAGAGGTGGCAAAACTATGGGCTAGGCTTGTAAATGCCCTCGGGCAGATAGCCTAGTATGAACCTATGAACCTATGAACCTAATTTTCACCAACCACTTAAGAATCAGTAGATCTCTCATCTCACTCATATCATATATGTGGGAGTCATCTAAATGAAAGATGTAGGAGGGAATTTAATAAAGTTTATACAGACTTATTTTCCATGTAGGCATAGTGGCACACTGCTTACATGAAAGTAAGCAGTTGTGCGATCCAGGAAACAGAGCTGAGGGGCGTGCCAACACGGAAGTATCTGTGGTATGCAAATAACCTCATAAGCAGGTGAATTGCATGCAAATGAGTGTGGTACAGAGATCCAGCAAGCAGATATTCAGTCCTGCAGACCCTGTGTTGGTGTTCTAAATGAACACAGAAAAATTCCATGTACAGGATGTTAAACAGAAAACAGGGGCTGTAAAAGTGCAGTAAGTAGGCTAGAAATAGGATAGCAGACACAAATATGTGCTAAGCTATCCACTGTGTGAGCAAAACCTAATGGAAAATAATTTAAAATGCATTTTTTTCAATAATTAAATCATGTTTGCATGACGCGCCACAGTGCACATAGTGTTAAAAAAAAATTAAAAAGAGTAAAAATGAAAATTAGTGCTATGTTACAGTAATGCATTATAGGACCCTACATGGAGTATGCACAATGGTAGACTGCTGTGGTTGCTAACAAGGCAGGGCCTGGAACCATGTAGTTCCCAGGTTGTGTGCATGGATCTCTATGCAAATGACCTGGGGTTACTGAATAGTACAAATGAGTATCTGCATCCACAGATCCCATCCACATAGGCAGAGGACCATGTTGTTGTCCACAGAAGTGGTAGGCAACATCAAAAGGGGGTGTGTTTGCATCCTTCTTAGCTCATTGGACCACGGCGGTGCTTGTTTAAATGGCATGCTGCTCTGCTCAGCAAGGGGGTGTGTACACTGCCTGCTAAGCTTTGTTTACCTTTGGGTGTGTGTTTCAACGTGTTTGAGCATGTTTGCATGGCACGCCACATTGCTGAGCATGACCTTCTATGCAGGCATGTACAATGACTGCTGAACATTGTTTACCTTCATGGCATGTGTTTGCTTGGCATGCCACAGTGCTGAGTGAGATGAGGAAGTCTGTTAAAAAATGGCTGAGAAAAGCAATGAGATCTCAGTTGCAGCTACAGCTCCCTTATTTGGTCAAACAAACAAAAGCAATGAAATCTTAATTACTGATGACCCCTGTTCCACTTGAACTAGGGCCATAACAGTCCTTAATGATGTACTTGGCAGGTGGAATGCATCATATGTAGCCAATCACAAAGGCTGCACCTACAGCAGAGCATTATAAAGGTTGCAGAAACCCTACAATCTGATTTCACTCCCATACTCTACACCACTGGAGTACAGACTTTTAACTGAAGAAATTCTAGGGGATGCTGCAGTTCTGCTTCATACATATGTGCTAGATGCTGATGTCAATGCTGCTGCTACTGATGCTAACCATAGGTCTAGACTGAGATGGAGAAGAGTGATCAGGCCCAGGGTAACCTTCCAGGGGCTACATGAGCTGGAGATTGTAGAGAGCTAACAGGGACATACTATATGAACTCACTGAGCTCTGGCAACCTCAACTCAGACCTAGAGCCAACAGAGGGGGATCCCATAGCAGTGGAAACTAAGGTATGTGTAGCTCTTATGATACTAGCTATGAGTACATTCCAAAGACCAGCTGGGGACATGATGATAGTCTCACAGGCATCAGCATCCAGGGTACTCCATCAGTTTATGGGTGCCATACTACCACATGCCAGTGAGCACATTTATTTCCCCCTCACCCCTGAGGTGAGGGCCAGCAGTATGTAACACTTCTACCATGTAGCACACTACCCTGATGTACTGGGTGCCACAGATTGCAGTCATGTACACATCAAGGCACCACCTGGTAAGGAGGGTAGAATCTACATGAACCACAACGGGTACCACTCTATCAACTGCCAGGTCATATGCAATGCCCAGGGTATAGGTTCATAGGTTCATATTAGGCTATCTGCCCTAGGGCATTTATAAGCCTAGCCAGAATGTGTTTGGCTTTTGCCACCCATTTTAAATTAATTTTGATATGCCCTTTTTTGAGGTTAGTATACGGTGCCTCTGTCTAACAGTGACACAGAAGTGATACCCGGGGTAAACCTACGATCTCCCATCCACTCATCAAGATTCCTCTTGAAGAGAGTCAATGATGGACTCTTCCTAACCTGGACTGGGATTATATTCCAGAGTGAAGGGAGCCTCTGGGTTATGAATCTGTCTCTCCAGCATGTCCTATTTATTTCAGTGCTGAGGTTCAAGTCTCTCGAGCATGTAGCTCGATGGGATTTGGATTTTCTGAGGTGCAGCATGTCCATTAATTCCGGGCTGGACATGGCTTTATACGTCAGGCACAGATCGCCTCTGAACAGGCGGTATGCCACTGAGTAGAGCTGGAGTTTCTTTAACCGGGCAGCATATGGCATCTGTTGAGCCCTTTGATCCTCTTGGTGAGGTACTTTTGGGGTCTTTCCAGCTGCTGCAGGTGTCTGGTAAGGTACATCCCAAAAGGGGCATTGTACTCAATTATGGGCCTGATGAGGGATGAGTAAAGAGGAACAATGACCTCACCTGATCCAGATGCGAATCCCTTCATGATTAGATGGGCTATATAAAATGTTTTTCTAACCACTTTGGCCATGTGGTTGTCAAATGAGAGATTGCTATCAACTTGGGTCCCCAGGTCCCTAATTACTTCTTGATTAATGGATTACCACCTATGTGTAATTTGTGGGCACTTTGTTTTTGCCAAAGGGGATGACTATACACTTTTTGGCGTTTAGCTTGAGGCCATGGCTCTGGCACCAGTTGTCTGTTTCTGAGGCCCATTTGGAGGATGCTTGTGTTGGCTGGAGAGTCGATTATGGCACCCAGTTTGCAGTCATCTGTGAACTTGGTCAACCACAGTCCTTCCGTGTTGGCCTGTACCTCCGAGAAATATATACCAAACAAGAGAGGTCCCAGGACTGAGCCTTGTGGGATGCCACTTGTAACTGGTTTGGAGTCTGACATGGCTCCAGCAATTCTAACCATGTGGGTTCTGTCCTTGAGCCAGTTTGCAACCCATCTAGTGACATAGGGGTTTATATTTAAGCTGGTGAGCTTATCTATAATGCCCGAGTGGGGTATTGTATCAAAGGCTTTTGCGAGGTCCAGGTAGGCTGTCTGGACCACCTTCCCCTCGTCAATGGCCTTGGTGACTGTTTCAAAGAAATCAACCAGGTTTAAGAGGCAGGATCTTCCCCTAACAAAGCCGAACTGGGTAGGATCCAGTGTCTGTAGGTCCCCAATATCTTTATTTATGAGGTCCATGATGATCCTTTCCATAGCTTTGCAGACCAAGCTAGTCAGACTTATGGGGCGATAGTTTCCAGGATCCGTTGAGGCACCACCTTTGTGGAGAGGGACCACAGTTGCTGTACATATCCTGTAGTAAGGCTGAGATTGAACAATTGTTTTATGTTTGTGTTTAGCTCTTCTTGGAGTTCATGTAGAACGCAGCCCGGGACACCGTCTGGTCCCATTGATGCTGAGTTTTTTGCTTTGGAGAGGGCGGCTCTTACCTGAGCATCTGAAATGTCAGGGGGGCAGCACTCTGCTGGGATAGATATTTGCCCTTTCGGTGGGGAGGGGGGGGAAGAAGTTTGCGCTGAACCTGTCAGCTAGGATGTTGGCAATGTCTGTGGGTTTGGTGTATTTTTTGTCATTTTGGACTAATTCTGAGCATATCTGGGAATTACCACCCAGGTTCCTAACATAACTAAAGAAAGCCTTGTGATTATCCTTAGTGTCCTGTGCAATTTTTCTCTCGAAGCTGGCCTTAGATGATTTTATGAGTGCCCATAGTTTTTTGCTAATACTGATCAGAGTTGCCTTCCCTTTTTGGAATTTTGCTCTATCATTTAGTAGCTTCCTCCTTCTATTGTATAGTTTGTTTATGGCTGGGGTCCACCAGACAGGATGTCTGCCTTTGGAGGATTGGGTCTTGGTTTTATTTGGGATCGCATGATCCATGCATTCCTGAAGGTGTTCATAGAACATGTTTATAAAGGATTCTGCGGTCTGGGCCGTATTTTTCACAGGCCCTGGGGCTTTGAAGGATTCCACCTCGGTTTTGAGGAGTGTGAAATTTGCTTTAGAGAAGTTTTTCACTGTGGTTTTCTGGGCAGGGGGTGGGGTCGGGATGTGAATATCCAGTGAGATTAGTTTATGGTCTGATCTTACCAGTGAGGGATACACTTCTGGTCTGGAGCATAGAGTCCCCATGTTGGTGATGATCAGGTCCAGTATGTTTTCCCCTCTTGTGGGAGTGGTAACAAGTTGTTCCATAGCATTTGAGTTTATAAATTCTAGGAACCTTTGGGCTAGGGTGTTGGAGTTAGAGTAATGCTCTCAGTCTATGTTTGCGTAGTTGAAGTCGCCCAATATAATGGTGTTTGGAGAGACCTTCATATTTTCCAGTGTTCTCAGGAAGGCTGAGTGGGGTTCCTGGGTTAGGGAGGGTGGTCTGTAGCAGGCTATAAACTGGAAGGCAGTTTTACCCACTGTTAGTTGCACATGGATAGTCTCTGATGCTTCGTGCTGTGCCACCAACCTGGAGGTGTGGGTATCTTTGATGAATATTGATACTCCCCCTTTTTTTGTGGGTCGGTCCAAGTTTTGGGGCCAAAAAGCATGGTATGAGGTATAACCTGGTAGTGCTGGGGTGCTCTTGGGGGCCTTTAACCAGGTTTCTGTTACTGCACAGATATCGATGTTCTCCATGATAAGGAGAGTTTCGAGTGCGTGCATCTTGAGGTTTAGACTTCTGGCATTGAGTAGAATTACTCTTAGTTTCTTATCCCTTGTGATACATATGGAGGTGGGTTTGTCTTTTGAGCCTTGCCTAAAAAGGCACTATGGGGGTAGCAAGAGCCTTTGCCAATATCCGAAAGCCCAGGGGTGACAGGTGCAAGCCATCCCTAGCGAAGCATCGTGGCTTGTCGAGCATGTCATCCCAGGCTGACAGGCATTGGATCCCCTTTGAATGACACCAATACTTAAGCCAATTGTTGAAATAGATCATTTTGTCTTCATATTGTGGCATCATTCTTGGTGAGGGTAAGATGCTACTCAAGGTCAGGGTCATACCGGCCTGGGCCACATGCTCAGAGAGCTTCTCTATGTCTCTTTTCATGTAGTCCAGGGAGGTACGTCTCAGGTCATTCACACCAGCATGGACAATGACTGAGTCATATTTGTACTTGCCTTGGAGTGACCTGAGTGCTTGTGTTATGTGGCAGATCCTAGCGCCCGACAGGCAGCTCACCGTGACCTTCTCCTTGTTCAGCCTGGTGAGCGTGACGTCAGTGTGTCTGACGATAGAGTCACCTATTACAAGTGTATCAGGTGTGTTGTTTAGCTTTAAGGGCTGGGACTGTTTGGCACACTGGCTTTGTGAGCTATGTGTTGCACGTGTTTTGTTTTGGAGTAGCGGTTGCTTGGGTGTCTGCTTTGGAGGTCTCTGTTGCTTAGGCAGATTTTTATTTACAGCCTCCGAGTATGTATTTGTGTGTTTATGTGTTTGGTTTGCTGTCGTGGTAGGTCTATGTGAGACTGGAATTGTAGTGAGTGTGGTTTCCTTCTCCTTCTGACTGGTTACGCCAGTACTGAGTTGAGAAAGCTTAGCCTCCAGTTTGGCTATATGGATGCATCTTTCACATGTGTTGGAATTTGTTGGGAGGAGGAGAGGGTTGCCTGTGTACATGAGGCAGTTGTAACATTGCCTCAAGATTCCCAGATTCACCAGCTGGACCGGAGAGAAGATTGACAACTGACCTTTGGACATGCTAGAATAGTATTGGGAATTCCTTTATAACTGAAAAAAGGGCCAATGGGGAACAAGGTACTCAAGGGGAGTTTGTGAGGGTGTAGTGCTTTTAATTTTTTAGTGCTGACTTATATAATTGCTTTAGTGAGCAAGTGCCAGGTAACCAAAATGCAATGTGTTACAGGTAACTTAAATGCAAAAATGACAAACAGTAACTTTCTTTTAAGTGAAACAAGGAAATGAGTACAGTACGCAATGCTGATATCACTAGGGATCCACAGAAGCGCTGAAAAGCCGTGTTTTAGGTGATATTAGTGTTTCAGGGAAATAACAAGCAAACAAACAACAAGCATACAAACAGAGCTAGATTCAGCAGGCCTGGATCTAGTCTATGCTACAGCAAACAAGGTGTACCAATTTAGTAAGAAACAGTTGAAATATGCAGGCACTATAAGCCTTTAACCAGAAATTCCCAGCTCAGAAGGGCAGAGTCCAGCCTCTCCTCTCACAAGAGTGCAGACCGTGAACCTTCTTAATGTAAAATAAATGGCCTAAAGCCCAAGTGCTTAAACCAGAACTAATACACTTTTAGAATAACAGACACTGAGCCCTCAACCAGCAGTTCCTAACTTAGAAGGATGTAAGCTACCTGTCCTGCCACCGCAGTGCAGGCCACAAACCTTCCTAATGTAAAACAACTGGTCTGAAGCCCAAGTGCTTAATCCAAAAGACTTAGAATGATAGCTACACTTTAATCAAGTTACTACCAAGCAGTAATAAATACAATTGAATACTTTGAAGAATGCCTGGATTAGTGCTCAGGTTATACAAACAAAGCTAGATTCAACAGGCCTGGATCTAGTCTACGCTACAGCAAACAAGGTGTACCAATTTCAGTAAGAAGCAGTATTATCATGAATGTGTGTGCTGGCAGCCCTGGTAGTTATCACAGCTTCCATATATGGCACACATCACAGCTGTACCAGATGTGTTCTGGAGGGACATCCCACTAGGCCATTTACTGGGGGATGCGTGCTATGCACTGCAACCATGGATGATGACACCCATCATAAATGCACACCCACCCACCAAAGAATGCCATAATGAGGCACACTCACAAACTAGAAACATCACAGAGTGTGTGTTTGGGCTGTAAAAGTCACAGTTGTTGTGGCTTGATATATCTGGTGAAGCTCTGCAGTAATCTCTATTTATTTATTTTATTTTATTTTTATTTTACATTTGTTGTCCGGGCTAGGCTAGCTGGAGAAATTTCCATTTTCAGTAGCGGCCCGGGGAGAAAAGCTCCACAGAGTGAGATACATACAGCAAATCTCTCATACCAAAATAAAATAATGATAATAATAAAAATAATAATAATAATAATAATGGAGTTAGTAATAGGGTTTGCAATAAAAAAAACAAAAACTAGTAAACCCTTCAATGTAAAGTACTACTACAGGAGTTAATTCCTATGACACACAATACTATCTACATGACATTGTACAAATTGAGAAAGAGAAAGAAGACAAAAGAAAAAAACTTATTAGATATAGTAAATAAAGGAAAGTATGTAAGGAAAGTAGAGTGAAAAGAAAGTAAGGGAAAAGATAGGGATTAACTGTGGAGAAAAAGCAAATAATAGAGATAACAGGTAGAGAAGTAGTGGGTGATGAAGAGTAAGACAAATAGTGAGTAGTGTATGAAGGAGTAAGAGATAGTTATATTTAGTTAGTAATAGTAATAAGCTAGTCAGGTTTACTACATGAACAAAGCCAGTGATTTTGGAAGTGCAGTTTAATATTTTGTTTGAAAAGAGGCAATGATGTAATCTTTGTTATGTTAGTAGGTAACAAATTCCATTTTGTCCCTACAGCATTGGTAAATAGAGAGTCACCAGAGAGTCTAGCCACATGTGTACACATAATCACAGTATGTGCCATGCTACATAATATGATCCTCTGGAAACCGCTGCAGCAGGATCAGCAAAGAAAAGTAAGGGATACACAGCCCCCACCAGTGCCTAGGCCACCTCAGCTACACCCACAGGGCGACTACGAGGAGGAAAACCATGAGGTTGTCCCTGTAGGCAGAAGTAGGCATGCCCAGTATGCCCTGGCCTTGGACCAAGAGACATCTCATAGCACATGCACTGACAACTTTGAGCCCTAGAGACTGATACCTTACACTGACTTCCATACATATTAATAAAAAATGATGCCAGCCCACAAAACGTGTATCTCACCATGTATTGGCTGTGGACTGCATACATCAGACAGAGCCAGCCCCGAACTACAGGTCTGTCAACTGCTGCATTCACAAGGTAAGTCACACAGCTACTCACCACTTGTAAGGTGTACTAGAATGTGGTAGCATATGTATGGACCTGCCGTATGTATGAAGGGTATATAGTGGGCTACTTGGCTACTGGCAGAAATCTAACAGCCATTTGGGGCAACAGGTACTCTGTCTAATACTATGTGCCTCATGATATTCACTAGGCCACATGTCTGGAAACCCCACTAAATTATTCAAGGGAAATGAAAAACTGTGGGATCACAGAACAGTCGCACAGCTGTGTATGCCAGCAGACCATGGGATGGTTATTCCCCAACCCCTGCTCATCAGTGTACCCATATAACCACTGTAGCAATAGATTTGCAATGATATATCAGCAGGTCACCCAATTCCAGGGCTGTGACATAGAGACAGAACCTGGCCACACGTTCTATGTCTCACGTAATGCAGGGGTGACAATATATATATATATATATATATATATATATCTGCATGCTGTTGATTGTGTGATGAATTACACATCTCTGTCTGGCAGCCTGTGTAGCTCAGTAGGCTAAGGACATTAGCATAGGTGATGGTGTTGATGGCTTAAGTCTGGCAATAGCCACATCTTTTGCATTTCAAGTAGTTTTATGGTGGTATTCCCACAGACTGTCATAACCCCTCCATCTGTTACCACAAGAAAGCTAGAAAAAGGTAGAGTGAATTGGGAGACAAATGGCCAAACCTACAGACAGACATTATACATGCTCTGAGTAACCTAGAACGTGACTAGCATAACAGAAGGTTGCAACAGGTCAGATTAGCTTCAGGATGTAAAGGCCATCACTTAAATGTCTCAGTAGTTACAACAATTCAGTAACTGCATTTTACAGTATAGTACTGGAAAACCACAAATGTATGAGGAACAGTGCAGAAACATGGGGTGAAATGCTGGACATTTTGCAAAAACATGTACAGGGAGAGGTATACCGCCTGTCACCTTGTGTGTGGTGTTACATCATGTACCCCAGTCACATTATACCTCTCAACATCTTAGAGCAGGAAATTTGGCAAAAGCCATGAATAAAAGTGGGACAAAGGTCCACAAATGTTGACAAGTTATTGCTCTTACAAGCGTAGAATATTGATAGAATAACAGATCTTGCATTAGCATGACTCCCCTGATGTGTATGGAGTCTGAAACTCAAATGTCTGTCAGTATTTATTAACTTCAGTCTTCAATGATATACCAGTAATTTGCCAGAAAATCACAATGCTATGTAAAATGGACCAAAAATATGAGGCAAAATTCTGGACAGTTTGTAAAGCTCTGTACAGTTGTGAGGTATGAATCACATATTAAGGTCAGCAAACAGCCGGTGAGTGCTGTGGACAATATCATGGAAGTTCAGTACTGTGGTAACAGGTTCAGCAGCCAATAGCCTGCAGCACACATAATCCCGGACTGGAGTATTGATAGCTCTGGCCTGGAGTCACCTTGTAAGTACTAACAGTCACACTGAGCATGCTCCTACACTTTGTTAACTTGAGCCCAGGTGTGTTGCCTCTTTTGCCCAAAGACCTGCTATGCGGACATATGTCTGTACATACATACAGCTACATTTACATATCTGTCTCTCCCGATCCCCCCCCTCACCCATTATTAGTGTATCTATCAGTATGTAGCACATATATATATGATAACAAGATCATATATATATGTGTTTTTTTACTGTGTAACATTATTGCCTGGATATTCTGTTAGGCATTTGCGTTGTTTTTGGTTACTAGGACTTGAGCCATATGCAGTATTACAGTGCAGTAATTTAAAATGTACTTTATTAATGTTTTTACAAGTGACCTCTGCACTAATTACTGAGCGTACCATGTGGCATTGGAGTAGCCTACTTCATATCCATGGGTACGAGTTGTGTGTACCAGTTTGTATTACTGCCAGATTAGATGGTTATGACTACTCGTTTCTTGATTTATCAGTGCTGTGCAGGTTTTAGTACCTTACCTAGCCTATTTTTTACCTGAGCTACCTAGTAGTTGCTAGCATTGTGTCTGGCCGCTTATATTTCACACGTACACTATTTGAACTCATAGCAAATTGCCCGCTTCCTACTGTATTCCCATCCTTACCAGGTAGTGTGCGATTGTCTTGATCTTTGCCCACTATACCACTTTTAGTGTTCTCCAAGTAATTCCTAGATATCTCCCCTACTCATATAATGAAAAACGCTTTGAATCTCTCTGGCGTACTTTTTGAACATTCAACCTTATCGTGCTGCTGTCCAAAGCATTAGCACATCTGAAAATAGCAAGAGCGGCTTTATTTTTGCTACACTATCAAATTAAAAGCTTTTTTATTTAATTTCCCTCTAGCGATTGCTAGATATGGTGTATTTTGCCTTCAGTAAATAAGCAACGCTTCAGACTTTTATCTGGCGTACTTTATGAACACTTGACTTTATTGTGCGGCTGTCTAAAGCATTAATCACACCAGATAATAGCAAGAGTGGCCTTATTTTTGCTGCATTATCAAAAAATCATTTTTGATGTATTTACCTCTAGCAACGGCTACATTTAGTTTATTTTGCCATCAGTAAACAAGCGACGTAAAGTGGACATTGTCCCCGGGTGAAAGAACCAGAGCCTCTGCTCCTACATAAAGATACACATGAACACCACACTTCTTGCTCTGTCCTTAAGTTAACACGGGACCGAAGTGAACTGATTATAAAGGTGGTAATCTGATAACAGATGAGATAATTTGTACATCTCTTGCTTTCTATTAAAGACAACTAAGCATTCGATAACAAAAGAGATAGTTTGTACATCTCATGCTTTCTATTATAGATAACTAGGCATTGTAGGAAAATATCTATTACAATACAGTTATTACTGTGATACCAAGAAGGTAAACTATCTACTCTATGCAAAGAACGCTCGAATATGGTGCTTTGTTGCCTAAAAGTAAAGTAACACTGTAAAGTTATCTTTGACCCTTGAGCAATAGAACTGCTGCATTTCAATAGTCTACTTGTATGAGTACTATGTGCCATTGTTAGTTTGAATAAGTGCAGGGACACCAGCATTATGTCTGCTATTATTGCCATGAATGCTTTTCAAATGTTTGTTTAAATAGAAGCTGCCATTCCTTGCTTTGTATCTGCTTACTTTGAAATGTTTGTTTTTCAACTGTCTGTATGAACTCAAGCTGCTCTGAGTATTACCCTGACTGTAGTTTTAAATACCTGTTGCCTATTATGAACTGCATGCACGGTGTGTATTACCCTATTATTTAAATGTATTTCCTACCCCTTCACTATCTTTTTTCTTGTCCCCCTCTGTTCCTAGGTTAGAAACCTTTAACCTACAGTAATATCTTGTGAACATACCTACCTGGTGAAAGGACTCCCTGCAAACCACATCCTTACTACTCCTCTATACCTTAAAGACTTGCCATCCTGCTTATTGAACCCTGTTTACAAGGAGGCAAGAAAGTATGTGATATCAATTTATAAACAATTGTGCATATCTAGAGTACATACTAGATGTTAACTCAGCCAGGATACCTAGCAGCTATTCCTCCCTCTTTATCCCCTAGCAATTTGAAGCTTTTGTCATTCTTGTGCCTCCTCCTGCTACTATCCCTAGAAATCTTCCCAAACCTTGATACATTTCTCTCTGCCCACCTGCCTCTGTTGGTAACTCTTTCCATCCACTTGATACCATTCTAAACCAGGTTAGCACCTAAATCTTACCCCCTTTCCTGGTATCCAAAGAAGCCAACGCTCTATCCCTTGCTGGTGAACTGGCTTCCTGCCCTATCTCCCTGCTACTCTCTCTTGCCTTTGCTCTCTACTGCCACTTACCTCCACGTCCACTATCACCTATCCTCCTAGAACTACTCCTTCCCTACTAAGGTACACAGCAGTTAGCTGCTTACTGTTAGGTTTTTGCTAACTTCTTGCTCACCTGTCTGAACCCGCTCCGTTCGCCCTGCGGACTCACTCTGCTCCCCTACCCTGCCCCCAATTCCCACCCACCCCCAGTGGTCCTACACTTATTCATCCAGTACATACTCCCCTATCTTCTTCAATCCACTCAAATTAACTCAATAATCCACTTCGAACCTCTGAAGTGTACCACACACCCACTAATTAACATGTCTAGCTCCTCCCCTTCTTACCTAATCTTCCTACCCTTCCCCATCTGTACCCATACTCTACTTCTCATCCCTTTGCTCACTATCCCTATCATTACAATGTGTACAACTTTCTTTCCTTCACAACTTAAATTACTTATCTCCTTATCACTTCTATCTTTTCTTGTCACTACTTACCTCTTTACATCCTACGAATACCCACTTAACTCTTCTCTTCCTTTTCCCTCTAACTATACCTCTACATCTATATCTCCTTTCTCTCTCACCTTCTTAAATCTCACCTATCAGCCTAACTACCCACTAGCTAAATACCACAGACTAGCACACTTCAAATCAAGCAAACTAAAAACTAGGAAAGTATTTAACTGTATTTACAAACTTCCCCTAGCAAAATATTATAAACTCCTCCACTCACTATTGGACGGAGATATTAATCCTAACCCTGGCCCACACCATACCAATACCAATGTCCACAAAAAACAAGACAAACCTCATTCTCTAATATCTTCCATATCTAGCAACTCCCTCACTATTGCCCATCTAAACATATGAAGTATTTGCAATAAAATCACTCAAGTCCATGCTCTCCTAGAAATCCATCAATTTGACATTGTATGCTTAACTGAAACATGGCTCAAGCCAACCATTAAAGACAATGAAATCACTCCACCTGGGTATAGCATCATTAGACTTGATCACACTGCCAAAAAGGGAGGAGGGGTAGCAATTGTATACAAAACAAAATTCCAGCTTAGTAATCTCAATCTGACTCACCGTAGAAAATAATGCCGAAATAATCAGCTCCAAACTTCAAGTCAACACTTCCAAAGCTATAAATATCATTTGTGCTTATCTCCCTCCAGGAAATAACATTAATACCATTGAATGTATCCTCAGTTTATTCTCCACCAACCTCCCACAAGAAACATTAGTCTTAGGTGACTTTAACATTGATTGGTTTACCTGTAACAATACAAATCCTACCTCCCATATAAACCTCTATGGCTTCATACAACTCATCAATAGTCCTACTAGAACTAACAAAACCAACAATAATGAAACCACCTTAGACTGGATCCTCACTAATACTCCCCAACAGAACTACCAAGCAGGTACCCTACCAGAAGACCTAAGTGACCACTCATTAACATATATTATTAGACATAAAACCAACCTAATCTTACCCACTACCTACAGAACCTTACGCTCCAAAAAGCAATTTAACATTGAGCATTTTCTAACTGAGTTAAGACTATGTAATTGGTCCCCAATAAAATATCTCCCACTTAACGAGGCAGTAGATTACTTTAATTCCACTTTCTTGTCTATCTTGGATTACAATGCCCCAAGTCATACTATTAGAACCAAAGCTAAAGCAGCACCCTGGCTGACCAACAGTACTAGGCAAAAAATAATTCTCAGAAACAAATCTTGGGCAAAATGGCATACCACAAAAAACCTATCAGACCACCAATACTTCAAAGAGCTTAGGAATAGTACAAAAAAGCCATACTGACAGACAAAAAGAACTACTACCTTCAATTACAACAAACCTCCAAAAATGAACCTAAAAAATTCTGGGCCAGTATAAATAATCTCTTATCCCCAAGCCAATCTATCACACCCAACCCTCAGGACTCTAACCCAGACAACCCCACACAAATTGCCAATGACTTCAATTCTTTCTTCACTAATACCATCCAAACTCTTGCTAGTCACCTATCTCCTAACACCTCTAAACTACTCTTACCTACCACAAATACTCCTCCTACTCTTCACTTACAACCTATATCTACGTCCTTTGTCTCATCTCTGCTCCAAAAACTTAAACCTATCACCCCCTCTGCAGACAAACTTCCTGCTGAATTCTTGCAAATTGGAGCCAAAGCCATTGCTTACCCTATTTCTATTCTAATAAATAGATCTATTAATGAAGGAATCTTCCCTTCTGTCTGGAAGATATCTCCCATTATCCCACTACACAAAGGGGGGAAATGTAATGACCTTTCAAACTATCGCCCAATAGCACTACTATCACCTCTAGCCAAAATTATGGAGAAATGTATCCACAAACAACTTCTTAACCACCTTCTCCAAAACAGTCTACTTGCTAACAGCCAGCATGGATTCAGACCTTCCCACAGTACTACCACTGCCTTACTCTCCTTTACCAACACCATCAGCCACAACCGCAACAACAATTACCTATCATCTTCAGTCTTCATTGACTTATCTAAAGCCTTCGGCATGGTTAATCATAAACTCCTCCTACACATACTAAAATCTCTCTCACTTGACACCCCTTCCTTAACTTGGTTCACATCTTATCTTGACAACCATCAGCAGGCAGTACTCTGGAAGAATTCACTATCTAATCTCCTACCTATCTCTTTAGGTGTACCTCAAGGGTCTATCCTAGGCCCCCTCTTATTTTCAGTCTTTATTAATGACCTCCAATCAGCTATCCCTAACACCACTTGCATACAATATGCATATGATTCTACTATAATCTGCACTGCCACCTCTCAAAATGAACTTCAGTCTCTTACCCAAAAAGCCTATTCTTCTGTTGAAAAATGGTTCTCTGATCGTTGCCTTCTCCTCAACCCCAAGAAAACCAAACTGTTAATGTTCTCACCTACCCATAAATGTACACCACTTAATTTCTCTCTCACATCCACTGATAGCACTCTCATTTCTCCTGCCTCAACAACAAAATTACTAGGAATAACTGTTGACAACAATCTAAGCTTTGACTCACACATCAACAACACAATAAAAGTAGTTAACAAAAAAATTGGTTCCCTCTACAGAATCAAACCCTTCCTTACACATGAAACAAAAACCATCTTAGCTAGATCTCACCTCATCTCTACTCTTCTATATGCCTCCCCCATCTATACTAATCTCTCCAAAAGCAACCTGAAGAAACTTGCTACATCCTACTATAATATTGCTAGATTCGCTACAGGATCCCAGTTTCGAACTCACCACTGCCTGAAGCTAAGACAACTAGGTTGGCTTGAATTTACCAACAAATTAATACTTCAACTGCTCTTAATAGCTCACAAAATTCTACACCAACCAACTAAAATACCAATACTCTCTAACCTTGTTACACCTTACAAGAACATGAAACAGCTACGCTCCTCAAACAAACTACTGTTTTATACTCCCAAACCTAATAACTCAGCAGGGGACTGCCTCTTTTCCAACTCTGTTGGAAAAATGTGGAACAAACTACCCTCTGATATCACATCTTTGTCTACACTCTCACTTTTTAAAAGACAACTAACTATGCATCTCAATAGTCAATGGCTTTGCCCCTGTACCAACCCAGATTAACTTTCCCTCTTACTCTGTCTCTTTTTCTTACCCTATACCCTCATAACTTTCCTTTTCTTAATATCTATGTAGATATTTTCTTAATATCTATGTATATTTTTACCACGGTAAAAAAAAAAAAAAAATTTTTTTTTTTTATTATTATTTCTTTGTATAAAGACATTAGGACTTTTTTCTCCTTGTTTGCTACTATCATAGTTGTACATTGCATATATTGTCTAACATTGTTTTTTAAATTCTAATCTTGTATGGTCTATTCTGTATAAACAATGTAATATTCCATTGGAGCTTTTCTCCCCAGGCCTCTACTGAAAATGGACATATATCCAGTTAGACTAGCCCGGTCAACAAATGTAAAATAAATAAAAATAAAATAAATCTATATATAGCTGTGTAAAGTACAATGATACATAGACTCTCCACATATATCTACATAACACATTTACATTAAGTGCACACACAAAAACAGTTAAGGAGACATCCCTGTTATATACATTTATAAATATATATGTGAGGATATACAAATACCCTGACATGCCCTGGAATGCTGGGGTTATCTGCACTTACACATCACAACAGTTATCCTATGGAACCAGACAAAGGCTGCAGCAATACATAATCCAGTCACCCACAGACCCCTGTGCCTGCGGACTGTCACCCTGTGGATAGACACAGGTACACAGGTGGTGTAATGTACAATGGGTGCAGTGTATGCCTTGTACAGGCCATATTGTCCCTGGCCACATGTCCAAGTATCAAACTACATACAGCCACATATGGCCAGACTGGTAACTGTACACACATAGCAGGGATATTACCAGGTATCCCACTCCTAGGACAGTAGATACAATAAAAGTACCAAGCAGTATCACTCTGCAGGCCACACATGCTAATACAAGGGCACTTTGCATACTCCACAAGTACTCTGCCTGCATATGTAGGTGTACAACAGACGTAACCTGTGGTGCATGCAATACGTGCTATGAATTGCAGTATGTAATACTACATAGGTGGGGTTCTAATCTCGCATCATCCAACGTGTGTGTGCATGTGTGTGCGTATGTGTGTGTGTGTGTGTGTGTGTGTGTGTGTGTGTGTGTGTGTGTGTGTGTGTGTGTGTGTGTGTGTGTGTGTGTGTGTGTGTGTGTGTGTGTGTGTAAATATATACCATTATAGCACTATAGACTATCTCTGTGCAATGGTATGCATTTTATGGCCCTGTGACTGGCTGCTGGCAGCTAAATTGCACTCCTCTACAAGGCCTGCTGATGTCATCCACCTTAAGAGCACTGACTGACAGTCTAATGTCAGACAAACTTTGTGGCGCATGTGATAAGTACTGCGAGCTGTAATGTGTAACAGTAAATGGGGAGTTTTATTCTCACATCATCCAACTTATGTATGTAAATGTACCCCCTTGCGGAACTACAGACATGCCCGTCTAGCCTGTCTCTTTGTAATGGTTATGCATTTTAAGGCACTGTGACTAGCTGCTGGCTTCTACAGTGACCTCCTTTACAAGGCCTGCTGATGTCATCTACCTTAAGGGTGCTGGCTAACAGTCTAATATCAAACTCTGTGGCGCATTTGATAAATACTGCAAGCTGTAGTGTGTTATAGTAAAGAGGCAAGAGTTCTAATCTCACATCATCCAACTCTGTGTGTGTATAAATATATCCCCTTACAGGACTATGGACATGCCCATATGGGCTATCTCCATGCAATGGTTTGCATTTTATGGCCTTGGCTGCTGTCCTCTAAATTCCACTCTTCTACATGGCCTGCTGATGTCATCCACCTTAACAGCACTGGCTGACAGTTTAATATTAGGTAAACTCCGTGGCACATGCAATAAATACTGCGAGTTGTAGTGCATAACAGTAGATAGGAAGAAGTTCTAATCTCACATCATCCAACTTGTGTATGTAGATATATCCCCTTGCAGTACTACATACATGCCTATTTCTATGCAATGGTTGTACATTTTAAGGCCCTGTGACTAGCTGCTGGCCTCTAAATTGCCCTTATCTACAAGGACTGCTGATGTCATCCACCTTAAGAGCACTGGCTGACAGTCCAATGTCAAATAAACTATGTGGGGCATGTGATAAGTACTGCATGCTGTAGTGTGTAACAGTAGATAGGTAGGGGTTTTAATTTCACATCATCCATGTGTGTGTGTGTGTGTGTGTGTGTGTGTGTGTGTGTGTGTGTGTGTGTGTGTGTGTGTAAATATATCCTCTTACAGCACTATGGACATGCCCATATGGATTATCTCCTTGCAATGGTTATGCATATTATGGGCATGTGACTAGCTGGATTTTACATTGCCCTCCTCCACATAAGCATAACTGATGTCCCCCACCTTTAAGGTTTGTACATTCAGAAAACCCAGGTGACATGTATTGAGGGTAGCAGACCTTGTCACAGAATATGAATACATGATTACACTGACTGCCCCCATTGTCCATGATACACTGTTTTATATATATATATATATATATATATATATATATATATATATATATATATATATATATATATATATATATATATATATATATATATATGCACCTAGGTAACCATGCACGTATACTGCCTTACCCTGTTGACAACAGATGTCTGCTGTGCCACCATGCCAACCTGTGCTGCTGTATTGCAGCCATGTGTCCATTGTTTAAACCCTCAGGCACCTCAAATGGACACATACACAAATCCATGACACACCTGTTATTCTGTAACTCTACTGCCAGTCTAATATCATGCAACAAAGTTACAGAACATTTGATGTGTATTCATGACACATGCCAGCATACAATACTTGTAGTGGCCCACAAGTGCCAGGGCAAAACAATATTGCACTACACAAGTGCATGTATGGTAATATATTCACCCTACACATCAGACACATTTTTGCATTTCCCTGCATTGATGTCATGGATGGCAGGTATATGGCACAGGTATCATCACATGCACAGGGTGTGGTTTAGGGATGTGAGAGGCCTAGGCTGTGCCAAACAGGTAACAGCATGTGTGTGAGTCAGGAAGGAGTGTGGGTTAGATGGGCCACGGAGAGGTGCTGTGTGTATCTGCTGGTGCCCTGCATGCAACAGTGGTGTTTGAGTATGTACATGCACAAAGTCAAGCCCAGTGCTAGCCCTACACTTGTGTATCTTGGACAGCTGTGGACTGTATATGGTAGAGTACACAATTGGCCGTCTCCAGCCACGAACATGTAAACTGGTTCTGCCAGGAGTAGCACTAGCACCATCATGCCCAGGGTTGGATGCTGTGCCAGTACCTGATGGTGGCTGCAATATGCTGGGGCTGTGTCCCACATGGAATCACACAGGGCCATGTGTCCATGGCCTTCCACATTGTGGTGTGGAAAGCACACCTTCTTCTGTAGTGCTGGAGGTTCTGCCAATACAGGAGTGTGACTGCGCATAGCCACATCGACTCCCAGCAGATGGTGTTGCTGACCTACATCAACGTGTCTGACACCCAACTCCAACAAGATGTTCCAGAATAGACACTGTGCAGTCAAAGACAGACACTGTCTTAGCCCACCTTCTATTCATGACAGCAGCGAACTGATCCAGGGTGTCTCTAGTGTCAGACTGCACTGCATCCATAACCCTAAGCATCCATGTTGTGTTGCATACAGAACTTGTCTGTGCCTCCTAGACAGACCTAAACATGCAAGCGACCCATGATGTGCCACATGCAACAGGTGGTGGATGGGCAGTAGTCCTCCTATGAGCACCCCAGTCAATCTGCCTGTGTGGGACCTCGCCAGCTCTCTGGCTATGGCCAGAGTCTACACTCACTGAAGCCATATTTGTCACACTGCCCTGTTCAATGTTGCCACACTCTGAATGTCCACTATCTGTGGCCTCTGGGGACTGGATATGTGTGGGCATACTGACTGTGTGTAGTGACAATGGGGGCAGAAGAGAGATGTCAACCTCTGGGACAGATTCAAAGACTGAAAACCCCACCTATGCCTCACTATGTCCACCATCATTAGCATCATCCAATGAGACACTGACATCAGGTTCTGAGGGGGACAGACTCCACCCCCTGTCACTTGTGAAAAGAAAATCAGCTCTAGTGCATTAGTACCTGCACTAATATGTATGGTAATCCACACAGACTCATACAGATGAGGATCCACAACTGCAGGACAAGTTCCACATCTTCACATCTCTGCTCCCAATGCACAGCAGACAATCTCACAACATACACAGAAAAGTCAGGCTCATTAAAACATGCACATCAGTTACATCCAGTTAAAGTCAGGCCCATTATAACATGCACATCAGCTACATCCAGTTAAAGTTGCAAGTACAATACACCTGTATGACAAGCATTATGACAGTGTATGTGATAGACCTAAACATAACACCCAGTACACCTGTATTGAGATTGATATGTCAGTAGTACTATCACTGCCTCAGGTATGTACCATGAGTTTGGGCCTTTGCCACCCCTCCATTAATTATGGCTTTGTCCTGAGTCCTGGCTGTAGTAGGTTCACAGGTATGTTAGACATAGCTCTCAACCAAACAGGGACACATGTCAACAGACACAGGGACTTAGCCAGAGTACATCAGAGACATTCAGGTTCAGTTTTACAATGTTAGAATAAATTATATGAGACATAGACAGAATGAGAGGAGGTGAATTACAGTACATTGTTTGACATTACAGGGGTGTACACCCTCCCTTATTGTCTCTGTGTTCAACATGTAATCCACTAGATTTCCTACAACAACTGACCCTTGTAGGTGGATTCGACAGGGACAGAAATCAGGAACAGTTGAGAGGCATGCATGTAGGTGTAGGACAGCAGAGTATCAATGACATGTCAGTAGCATAGGTGTAACACAGGCTTACTACTGTAATCCCTGTTCCCTATACCTCCATCCCCCATGTGCATCCTGTTATATGTAGAAATTGATTACATATCTGATGGAGTGCAGTACTCCTTTATTGAACTTTGCTTCAAGTAATCTTTTGATAATATGCTCTGTGTGTGTATTAAGTCTCATACAGACCTGCTCCCCATAACAAGCTGCTTGCCTTTGTAAGGTGTTGCGCATTACCAAGTAATTGCCCCTGCACCACTCTGTGGCTCAGAATTGCTAATTTCAGCCAAAACATCTGTGTTGCACCATCATTATCCAATGGCATGCCATCACAGTGCAATATATATTGCCTTCATTTAGGCCTTGGCCTCTGTTTTAGTTTATGAGATGGACATTACTGAGGTATGGAGACTGCAGCATCACAGAGGTAGGAACAAACACTGTCCACTGTAGAGACTTATAATGTATGTCCACATTTTGCCTTATATGAGTGGTCAGTGTCCCATACCATTGTGGTCATCTGGCAGTGCACTGGTAATCATTGTGGGCTGAGGTCAGTAAGGGAAGACACGTGTGTGCCACACTGCATACCCATCAAACTATGCATACCACTGCAATAGCTGTTATTCTATCAATATACTAACTTTGTAGTGGCAAACTGCCACACATGTCCCTATCTGTGGGCCTTTGCCCCCCCAATTAAGTATGGCTGTGTCTAGATCCCTTGTTCTAGGAGGTTGGGAGGTATTCTAGGTTTGTAGCAGCTACCTTTACATACAGCTGTGTATGCTACAGACTGCAGCTGCTGCTGCAGCCTACAACACATAGGGAGAGTATGGATACTTTTATGGACAGCAAGCTGTATGTATAACTGTGTCAGCTGTGTCAGGCCTGTCATTATGACAGAGCCAGGGCAAGGGTATTCTATACAGTGCAAATCAGGCACATTCTTACGGTACATCTGTTATGCAACAGTGGAAATAACAGAGTAGTAGGTGGCATATAGTTAGGTTATATGGATATGTGTATTGTGTCTCTGTCTACAGGCCTTTGTCTTGCAAAACTGGATTGCAATTAATTAACATAACTTGTGGGGATTAAGATTACACGACTCACTCATTACTTGCTGTCTTCACAATAATGTAACTGAAGTGCAACAAAACACTGGATTTGAACCCAAGATTGTGTCTGGCAAAATGTACTACCTTCAAGACATCTAACAGACTGAGTTACTGAGTCTCTGCCAAAGCCATGTACATTTGCAGAATATATGTGCACATATACAGGCTGTGAGAAACATTTCCACAGCTATGGGTATGTGCATGGCTTTATATGGTTGTTTTTTCTGCATCAGGGTCCCAGTTGTACATGTGCCCTCAACATGTACATTCCACACTTATTGCACTACAGACTTTATTGTATATGCTTCATGCAGTTTCTGGTACTGTTTTGAGTTTTTATTGAGCATCAGTTGTCATTATTCAGTCTTGCAATATGGCTCTACTTCCACAGCTCTTGCACTACAGACTTTCTTCTATATATTTTAATGCAGGTAATGCTATTGTTTCATGTTTTTATTGCACTACAGTTGGCATTATTCATTTATTGCACTACATCTCTAAGTCCACATTTATTGCAATACAAACCTTAATGGACATACTTTATTGCAGGTAATGCTTTATTCTTTCTTGCTTATTTCACCAAAGTTAGCATAATATATCTATACTCACCACACTCATAGTGCAACTTGCCAAGCACCTGGCATGCACCTCAAGGTTGGGAGAAAAGAACACCATTATGCATACCAGTTTAGTGGACATTCAGATTAGATATTGGTGGTACAGAGGTAAAAGTACTTGCATACATGTGGGACATCCCCTGCCCAAAATCCTTGGACCCAGGTGTCCAAGAGATTCCCCTTACATCTCTTCAGGTTCATTGTAGTGATGACAATACTGCACCAGTTGCACTGGTGAGATGCCTTTCCCACTGGTCCCAGGCCTCTGCCTTGCACCCTGAGCACTAGTAACCGCCCTGAAAAAGCTTGCCTTCGTGTTTTTTTACAAGGAATCCAACCATGACCCTGGACTCCAGGATGCCCAGATGCTGTCCCTAAAACTGCAAACCCTCACCAATGCCTGCCATAGTGTCCATCAGAGACAGAACTCCAACAGATTATGCTGTATTCCTGCCTATTGGGCTTAATGTAGCCTGTTTTCCCACCTTTACATGCCATTGGGCAACATTTAAAAATGCAGTGTGTCACTTACCAGTGCACAAACCAGTGCAGCTGAACTAAAACCAGTATGCTTGGCAGTGCTTAGCTGTGCACAAACCAGCTAAGCAGAGCCGAGCAGTGCATAAACATTTTCAGCTGCTATTGTGTTTATGTGGAGAGCAGGGCTTAGTAGATCTTAGCAGAGCATAGCAGAGCGCAGCAGGCCAGAATTTAAATAAAATTGGTATGATTTGTATTTCAAAAATAAATGTTTATTTTCCCTTGCATTTATTTAAATGCTGTATGCTTATTTTTACTTGCATGTATTTAAACCCTGTATCTACTACTCATGAGGTTGTACCTTTACTCATGTAGCTATGAGGATATATGGAATTCAGTTACACCTTTACATATATCTATCAGCTGCCTATAAGCACTGCTAAGCACCACACAGTGCCATGCAATTCCACTCAGCTATGCTTAAACATGACCTTTAAATAAATAAATAATTGCATCTGGTTTCTATTCTTAGATGTCTGGCAGATATCTTGGCACCACTTAGCATTGCTGCAATCTGCAATAAACATCCTTTTTGAAAAAAAAAAATGAAAAAAAAAATAAAAATAAAAACAACAGAAAAAGAAGAAAAAAACAAACAACAATTAAATAAACAACTGCCATTATACAATTGGACAGTACAGGGAGTGTCTTACTCATCTGTGGACACAGTTGGCACTACACTCCCTACACTGATTCAATAACCTTCTTCCATGGCTCTCTCTCAGCAACGCATCATGATTAATATGCATGGCATGCTGCCGAGGGGGTACTTTGTAGCCGGACATTATAAAATTCTGTGTAGGCTCTGCACTATGCCTACACAGAGTTTATTAAATCCTGGGCATACAGTTTCCAGTCACTACTCATGCCCTTTTTAGACATACTTTTTCAGATCCTAATCATGATTTCTAGTATTTGCCTAGTGTTATCCCACAGAACATGTGGATTATTTCCTCTTCTTCCCCAGTCTTTCATTAAGTGTCATTGCTTTTTCTCTTTTTGTGTTCCATTCTTGAAGGAGTAGATCACCATCTGTATGATGTTCTATGCCGTTGATCACAGAATAGTTCTAAGTGCTTCTGACTTGGTGTAATTTCCTCCCAGTCCTTTTCCTCCCACTCACATTTGTTCCCTCTATACCATTTTCTTTTTAATTTGTGCATTGCCTCCTTTTCTTCTGTTTCTTTTGTAGCCCATACCTCACCTATGTCCTACTTTACAGTTTTCCTCACTCTAGAATAATAATTTTCATCCATTTTCTTATACTATGTCTTCATAAATTAGACATATTCTTTCCACAGGCTTTCAGTTTGGTAGTCCATCTACAAACACATGCCATTGGACTGGAATTCTGACCTTAATAGTTCAATTCCTTTGTCTAAAAGTTCTCGTACTTTTTATATTACCTAGGTGGTTTACCTTCCATATTCCATCTTGTTTCCATCATCCTTTGTCACCTCATCAACCATTCCCTATATGAGGCCTACTTCTTTTAATTATTTTATTCAATTGAAGGACTGCTACATGTCCCCCTCAAATACTTTTACACTATTTTGTTATTCCTTCCAGAGTTTCAGTATAGGCCCCATCCTTGATACTAACTTGTTCATTTCATCCCTTTCTAATTCTTGTCATTTTGCATGTTTGTCTCCCATTCCTCTTAGCCACTGGTAAATACCAAGGAATAAAGGATATAAGGTGCACTCTAAATATAATTATATCTCACTGGCCTTTCTGAGTAAGCACTCTGTCTCCAATTTCTTTAAAGTTCTTCACATAACTGTTATATTTGTTCTACGTGTTTTTTTTACCTACCTGTATGTGTCTCATTAAATAGCTCATTTTTAGCCCATCATCACTTTAATTGAATGAGTCTTATGCATTAGTCTCACACTTATTTTTCCTACATACACAGCAATTTCTAAATGCTATTTTTGATCCTCTCACAGTTGCTTATAATAATTTTTGTGTTCCTACATATTCCCAGTCCTAAATATTTGGCCCTTTTTTCCTTTATCACTGTTATTTCTGATGCCCTTTCATCCAGGCCCATTGTGATCAGAATTGTTTTTTTTATTTTTTCTTTCTTATTATTGCTTTATAATGATAACTTGCTTCTAAAGTTCTTAAAGTTGTATATGGCTATGTAGAGTGATTCCTTTTAATCAGCTGCTAAAAATTCAGCTGTCTATGAAAAAAAGTGTAAACAAACAGGAAAGTATTACCTTCTTCACTTTGTTTATATCTGATAACTTTTCCTTACTCTTCTCACAAGGATCTACATTACAGAAGGTAATAGATTTGGTAATAGCAGGCACCCCTGCATTGTATTAAAAATGTGTACCTACTTCCTAAACTTAACTTCTAGTTCCACCACCTAGCACCTCCATTCTGGCAGTTGGCGCAGAAGATTAAGGCTATGAGCTGTAGTTCTTTTGGTACAGAGTTTGATTCTTCCCAGCTCTCATTTGCCTACTATGTTATCTTTAGCAAGTCTCTTAATCAGGACTGGGAATTTGGACTAGGCTCCTTAATGGCATATTGGACTGAAAGACTAGGAGCAACCTATAAAAGGCTCTGTTAAGTCAAATGTTTTTGCTTAGGTCAATTAAAATTATGTAAATGCATTCACAAGACACTAGTTGCTGTCCTTAACAAATATTATTAAAATGGCCACTGCTATTTCTGACAGAAGAGTTTCTAGCTGGACATTTAGCAATTATTTTGGAGTGTACATTAATCTGTGATGCTGCAGTGGTGGTGGTGCTGCGGTAGCATTGTCACCTCACAGTAAGATGTTGTCCTGTTCGATTCTCAGCTAAAGTGTCTTCTGTGTGGAGACATGTGTGAATGGGCGTACCTTCATTGAAGGTTGTGCGTCAGGGCTGGCAACTCGGTACATAAAAATCTACTGCCAATCATTAGCGGACCGGAGTTCCGCTGTGGCGACCCCTAACCAGGAAAAGACGAAAGATACAACAACAACATTAATCTGTGATATTGGCATATAAATGTCGCTTTCAAAAATGCCTTTTTATTTCTTGGGCAGTATTAGTAATATGCTAACTCCATGATGTTGAGATTTTTTTTTGTCTTCATACTAAGGTCATAAATTCTAGACATTTATACGGTGTTGTATTATTTAATAAAACATAAATGTGAAGCTTTCAATATACACTGTTTTCCTCTCCTTCATCTCTGTGATGGCCTTCTCCTACTTTGCCCCTGGGATACTCTCCTTGAGACTAAGCATCTGGAAGTGCCTACATATTTTTCCTATCTACACTAATTTAAGCTCTTTCCTATTGGCAATAGTTCTACGTGACATGATTCAGAGTTCAGTTTCATCATTTCCTGTCTTATCATTTGTTTCACTTATAAATACTACCACCCATTCAGCTTAGTCATTATGTACTTCTTCCCCTTTATCTTCAGCTTCCATGCCAGATATTTTTGAATTTCATCAGTTTGTTTTTACCAGAATAACTTTCATCTCACCATCTTCCTTCAGTTTCTTTTATTTGTCTTGCTTCCAGGTGTTACCTTACATTTTCCTATATCTTTGCCTTAAGCCCCTTATTTTATCGACAACCTTCTTCCTAATAGCTGTATTTATGCCTCCCAGTCACATTATTCTGGTTTACTCATCCATCTCTTAATTCTTTTGAGTTTTTTTGACAGTCCACCTCTGCTTATCCTCAAATTTTTGCTTTCCATTAAACCTATTATGTCTTCAACCTCTCAGATCCTTCTTTCTAATAGCTTACTCTAATTATAACACTGTGGGTATGTGTTCCAAGGTTGCTGGCATTTATTTTAATATTAGAGGTCAGTCTTTTGTCTTGTCCTGAATTAAAAAAAAATAATAATAAATGAAAAACAATAACATGTACTCCATTAGTCTGCAGCCTATCCAGGAAAATAGTGTATTACTTGCCTTCCTGAGTTTCTCTTTCCACGTGTCTATTTACCTTTGTCTCCCATGATAGCATTCAATTCCCAGTTTTCCATTCACTTTCTATCTACACTACTATATAGTTTTCTCTTGTTTTCTTTCTCCTTTCTAGCAAGTATATTTCCACTGATATGATTTTTGCATTCAGAACTCTTTCTTTCTCTTCCCATCTATCAAATAATGTGGAAAAAAGCATATTCATCATTACTGGAATTGAATAAGCTCCCTATCTACCATGCCCTTCCCATTTTATCTAGCAAGATTATCCATCTTCTTTCCCTTCTTTTATCTCTTGAATAAGACAGATTTTCCCCTTTTTCTCATATACTGTACCATACTATTGGACTTGATCAGTCATTGGCTTATGAATAACAATTTTTTTTTAGTTTTGACTCTCATAATTGGCATGTCTATATCATAACATCGACAGCTTAGGTTGTTGAATTCTAAAACATTGACACCTAAGCACAGAAAGCTAACAATAGCGAACAGCCACATCATCAAATTCTTTCCTCGGGAAAGAATTCGGGTGCCCATTTGTAAACAAAATAAACAAACACCCAAACATTGTGAAGGACTTTGCCCCCCCCCAACCTCCCTAACTAAATATACCAACTCTGAGATTGCTCTACATTGGGGAAAGGGCAAATCCCCCTTAACGGCCACGCAAATTCTTTCCCGAGGAAAAAATTCGATGATGTGGCCATTCGCTATTATAATCTTTCGACGCTTAAGGTGTCGATGATTAAGCATTCAACAACCTAAGCTGTTGACAATTCAATAGGAACCCTAAAATGCTTAGGTCCATACTTTCTTTAGCAATGTAGTCATTATTCTCTACACAACAGTTTGCCTTTATTCTGGGTTATTCACCTTGTTTCATTCCAAACACTCTCATTTTATTTGTGCCCTATAAAACACTTAGGTAACCTTTATAAGTGTGCTTGGTCTAATTTGCAGAATTGTATGCAACTTGCTTTAACTCCCTCCAGGTGAACTCATGCACTAATCCTATAATACGACCTTCTTTGGTGTAATCTTTACTTTCACTGAAATTGTTTCCCTATCACTCTGTCATTCCTTTGTCCTAACTTTCCACCACCAAACATAGCTTCTTTGCAATATATGACTTCTCATCATACATTATTTCTTACTTTAAAACCTTCTTTTTGTCGTTCCATTTTAACTCTCATTCAGACAGTTCCCTCCTGTCTTTCTTTTTGCAGTTTGACTCCCCTCTCCTCACTGAACACCTTAATCAGTCTCCTTCTATTTTTTGTTTTACAGCCAGATCCCCCATAATGATCCCATTTTGTCTATCCTCTAGTTATCCTTCCTCTCCTCTATGATGTACCATGGTATTGTCTTCATCAATCTGGCCCCCTTATCCCTCTTTTGCCATCTCCCCTTTTCCCAGCACAATATAAGGAAATGTCTGCTTTCTTCTGACTTTCTATCTCTAAAGGATCACACTGACACACAGTCCTACACTCTACATTTCAGTATCAGTTTGATGACTATATTTAATTCCCATATTTGACATAGTACATGAAAGAAATAATGAGAAAATGCAATTTCCATAGACCCTAAAGAGCAAATGTATTTAACATTTGCATACAATTAATCAGACATTTTAGAACATAGTATTTGTTTAAAATGGTGTATGGCTTTACTATTTACTTCATTTATAAAACAGGAAAACAGAACAAGACTGAATAACAGTCCATATGAAAAGTCAATAGTAAATGCTTTCCAAATTGCAGACAGCTATTACCGAACCACACTCAGCACTGCCGAGTGTGTCAAAAACAGGCTGTGATTAGTGAGGTTTGATATGATATTACTGCAGAATACAGAGCATTCAGTCACATTATTACGTTTTTGCAAGTGAAAGAAAGTCATTAAAATGAACAAGTAAAGTAAAATACTGCTTTACTGGTTGAATAATCTTTTTTTTCAGTTATCAGTTCTATGTGATCACTGCCTACCCTGAGAGCACAGAAGTATTTCACACTTCATTAGCACAAATGCTAACAGCCACGGAAGTGTTAAAGAAATATGTGTTTTTCATTTGCATACCCTGATTTGCACATGCTTGTCAAATTCATACGATATGATTTATTAATGTATAGCTCTCACCTTTTAGAAATGTGCGTCCATTTTAACAGTTTTTCTTTATCACAATGTCTAGAGCCGCATTCAGGCATGACCCTTTAACCAGCTGATCAAGTTCAGACCTTCTTAGTCAAGGATAAATAAGATACATAATCAGCATGGTTCAGATGACTAATCAAATACTGTGTTTCTGAGATAAGAAAGATAAACCAAAACACCTAGAAAAGACCTACAGACAAAGAGAAAAAAAAACTGCAGAGTCCTGACAATAACCAAAAGTCAGCACTGAACTCTTAACACTGGAGCTATGACACTGAAACTTTGAGCACTGAAATACTGGCCAAGATGTTGAGACACATCACTACACTAAGCTACTTCCCTAACTAATGCAGAAGTAGAACTGAAGCTCAATCCCTGTGAGTCTAATTATAATATTTTCTGAGCTCATTCTACAAATATCTAAAGGCAAAACTGCCAAATAATTGTTCAGCCATTAATGCATTCCCTGAACTTTGACACTCCCCTACCAATCCCAAAAAAAAAAAAACAGACTGTTGAAACGCCACAGTAATTTTATTATGCACACAAAGCTTTTGGGTAACAACCTTCCTCAGTATCTTTATATCTAATTAAAAGAATCAATTAGTTAAATATAATTTTTAAAAAAACATCACAAGACACAGCCCAATCACAATAGGTTCATAGGTTCATAGGTAGGTACTAGGCTATTAACCCTAGGGCCTATATAAGCCTAGCTAAAAAAGTACCCTGGCTTTCACCACCCAAAAAAATTATAGGTTCATAGGTAGGTACTAGGCTTATACATTAATTAAGTATAGACTGACTTTAAACACAGTTGTTTAAATTTTAAAATGGGTGTAATACTGTTTGCCACATTAATTATTGGTTCACAATCTGCTTGTAAATGAGCAAGCCAGCCATATTCACTAATCTCAAGTTTATTATTCAAATCGTTGCCCCTTGCAGAAAGTACATCAGTCACTCTGAATCTAAATGTATGTTCATCCCCATAGTCAGTTACGTGTTTAGCTAATGCATTATTACTATTATTTCTTTTCCTACTGTTTGGTGTTCAATAATTCTTTCCTTCAATTTCCTAGTTGGTTTTCCAACATAAAAGGCTGAACACTTTATGCATGTAGCCAACTACACTATATTTGTTGTGTTGCAAGTAGCAACACATTTAAATATAAATTTTCTAAGCATCACTGGATGTACAGATTTATTTGTAAGTAATATAACTTTGCAGTAACTACAATTATGACATGGATAAGTCTCATTCTTAAAACTTATTGGTGTGTTGTTAATATAATTCATATCCTTATAACAAAGCTTCTTTTTAAGGCTTCCACTATTCTTAAATGCAAAACTTGGTTTATTCCCAATGAATTTCATTACTTCAGGCATGGCTTTTAGAACATCCCAATTTCTCGATATAATACCTTCACACCATTTGTTCTTCTATTATAAGTTGTCACATACCATTCTTGTCACATACTGTTCATCTATCTATTTCCGTACTGAGTTCTCTACTGGATTTATAACTTGGGAGAAGTAAGGTCTAGCCTTATTATTTCTTTTGTTCAACACCTCTTGCATATTATCATACAAAAACTTCATATCATACCCCGTACTCCCAAATTCCTGTATCATATCATTCATTTGTTCAATACATTTACTATCATCAGTATTAAGTCCACTGGCATGTAACAATTGGCTTTTCACAATACCTTTAAACATACAGCTCACATGCGTCCTGCTTTTGAGCAAATATATTAAACTCATTTTTAAATTTAAATAAATGTGTTTAAAGTCTTAGTATGTATTTATATATTTCTTGTTCTGTTTTTTAAGCAATGGATATTTAATTAATGTATAATTGTGATTGGGTTGTGTCTTGTGACATTTTGTAAAAGTGGTATTTAAGTAATTGATTGTTTTAATTAGATATGAACATGCTGAGGAAGGGTTTTTACTCAAAAAGCTTACTGTGGCATTTAGAGAGTCTGATTTTTGGGGGGGATTTGTAGTTTTAATACTGAGGCTTGGTTCACCATGGTATTGTATCTAATTTCTGTTTGATTTTTGTGTCTTTTTTGGATCTACCATGGGCGCCTGTGTTTGATGAACTTGACATAGCCTGTTTTAGAGATAAATGGAGATAACTATTAGAAACCTAGCTATTCCCTGCGTGAATTATTGATGGTACGCACCAATCCTTTGCTTATTCAAACTGCAAACTTTACAACTGGTAATGATAATAATTTAGTCCAGCAGACTGATACTTTTATTGCACATCTTGAGCATATGGAAAAGAAGTTGTAGTCTTATAAATGGTTGCAGTGACGTTGGTTGAGTTTCATGGCTTACGTGGAACTTGGCATTGTTCCTTGGAGGTTGAGAATTCTAAAGATGTCCACATCTGGGAATACTTATCCTGAACTTTTGTAAAGACGTCAGGAACTCAACTTAAAATTGAATTCAGATTATATGAGCTTGATGCACACACATTTTATGGATGTTGAGAGTGACCTAAAAAAGGAAATAATGAAAATGGAGAGAAAAATATCCAGTATGTCTCCTTTTAAAAACTGTATATGAGCCAATGTTGGAAAGATTGGTAGCTTATGAACATCGTCTTGAAGCTATCAAGAGATGCAAACTTCTGAGGGACATTAATGATTTCAGAGCTGGGAACAGTTTCTCCTGGCCGAAGGGTGTAAAATGAAATAAAGAGAATGGAGCTCAGAAGATATTTATGTATGCACTGGATGATATTACTCTCATGGATGTTGTCACATCTGCTAATATCAACAGACAGAATGGGCAGTATGTCCTGTTGGGTGGTCCTATGTGGGTGAATACTATCAATTCGGATGCGATGCCCTTGGCGGGTAATGCTAACATGCCCTATGCAGAAGCACTGAGTGGAGGTGTACATTTGGCAGAGTATTTTCACCAAGCACCAGCAACTGTGGTGTACAGTCTACCTGAAAAAACAGAGACACAGAATCAGGAACCATCAAGGGGTAGGTCAAGAAGAAGAGGAAGAGGAAGAAAAGGTGTTTACAATGGTCCACAAACCCACAGCCAGTAAATGCATCAAAAATGTTGCGTGGACATGAGGTAATCAGTTTTTCTAATATTCAATAGACTATTGTTGATTATGTGCTTTTTAAGAAAGGGTTTCACTTTGTTCCTTTGAATACTATCTCAGTTGTTAGTTGTTTATAAGAAACCTTAATTTAAAACTTATATTTAAGGAATTATCTTAAGCCGCAGTGGTACAGCGGTAGCATTGTTGCCTCACAGCAAGAGCTTCTCCTGTTCAATTCTCGGCTGGAGTGCCTTCTGTGTGGAGTCTGCATGTCCTACCCGTGGTCGAGTTGCCTCCAAAAAACATGCGTGAATGGGCGCGCCTTCGCTAAAGGTTGGGTGTTGGGCTGGCAACTCGACACCATAAAAATCTACTGCCAATCATTAGCGGACCAGAGTTCCACTGTGGCGACCCCCTAACCAGGAAAAGCCGAAAAGACAAACATTTAAGGAGTTATCTTCCTCTGCCAAATACACACTTAAAAAACAAACAAAAAAAACAGTACATTTATTCCTAATAGCCATCCTGTTATAATGTAATTTTATAATTTATGTGAGCAACAATTGTACCAATTATATGACCAGACTGATAAGAGGAAGAACTATAACCAGACTCAAAGAGAATATGATATCCTGGTGAAATTTCAGGAAAATAAAGATATTGTCATAAAACAAACAGAATGAATAAATGTGTCTATTTATCCTACATGAATGTTTTTTTAAATGATGTGGACACTTTTAAAAAAATCACTCCTAGCAAAGTGAAGGGTATAATTTGTAGCATTAACATGCCTATATATGAATTACAGTTAAATGGTGATATTTCCATTGAATTGTTCAGTTATTTCTATGTCCCCTTTGCCATTACCGCCATGCTTTATGGGCTTCCTAAGGTTCATAAAAGTCTGATCCAGCCACCAATGAGACCAATAGTGTATGTTAGAGGCTGGGCGACGGAACCAATTTCTATATATTTACAATCCCTGTTGAGTAAGTATTTGAACAGAATTAAAGGTTATATATGTGACACTGGATACGTTTTAACTAAATTATGTGAATGGCATATATTTGAACATCCTGATGATTTTCTATTTGTGACATTAACAATTCTTTATTCACGGTAATTTCTAATGAATATGGTCTGAATGTAGTGCATGACTTTTAATGTGCTATTAATGAGCTGTCTGGGAGAGAAACTGAGACAATATATGAGTTATTGAAAATCATGCTGACTAGTAATGTTTTCATTTCTAATGATGACATTTATCAGCAAATATCTAGAGTAGCAATGGGGACATCCATAGCTAATACAGATGCCAAAACCACTTTAGGTTAGTGGGAAGAACAGTATATTTACAATTGTCTACCTAAGTTTACATAAACAATATTATCTTTAAACATTTTGTGGGCAATGCATTTTTAGTATGGAAGGGAGATCAAAGTGAATTAATTGAATTTGTTCAATATTAAGATGCTTCCACTGACTTTCTTAAGTTTAAGTTGAATTTCTCAAGCTGTGCAATCTGTTTTTTCGAAGCACAATTACATAAAAGGAGCTAATATCTGCACCAGCATTTTTAAAAAGAAAGTACACATGAACAGATATTTGCATGAAAACAGCATGCATGTGAGCCATACATTTAAAGGTATTGTGAAAAGCCAACTATTATGTGCCAGTAGGCTTAATACTTATGATAATAAATGTACTGAACAAATGAACAATATGATACTGGAATTTGGGAGTCGGGGGTATGATATGAAGTTTTTGTATGATAATATGCAACAGGAGTTGAACAAAAGAAATAATATGGCTAGACCTTACATCTCCCAAGTTATAAATCAAGCAGAAAACTCAGTACAGAAAAAGATAGCTGAATGGCATGTGACAATTTATAATAGGAGAACAAATGGTGTGAAAAGTATTATATCAAGAAATTGGGATGTTCTAAAAGCTATGTCTGAGCTAATGGAATTCATTGGGAATAAACATAGTTTTGCATTTAGGAACAGTGGAAGTCTGAAAAAGAAGCTTTGTTATAAGGATATATATTATGTTAAGAACATGCCTCATATTTTTGGTCTGTTTCTCACAGAATTGTGGTTTTCTGGCAAATAATTGTGGGTTTAAGTCAGAAAATAATGACAGACATTTGGGTTTTAGACTTTATACCCTTCAGAAAATCCATGTTAATGCAAAACCTATTATTCTAGCAACTTTCTAAGTTTGTAAGAGCAATATTTAAAAAGTGTTCCTAGTTTGTGGCCTTTTTCCCTCAATATTTATAGCTGTGTCCAGATTTCTTGTTGTAAGAGGTTGAGAGGTATGTGTCACACACACTGATCCTGCAGAGATAGCAAACCTGCTGCCAGACAGATATGACAACCCTCCAAACTTATCACAAGCCTTGACCCCAGCCCCCCACCCATCCTACATATCCAAAGAACAAGTCATTAAAGCCTTGTCTAAAGCAAAAAACATAGCCTCTATGGGACAAGATGGCACCCCAGGCTGTCTTCTAAACAAACTAAAACATGAATTAGCATCACCATTAAGTACCTTATTCAATCACAGCCTAACCACAGGATATGTTCCTGCAGAACTGAGAACAGCAACAATTATTCCCCTCCACAAAGGTGGCCTAGCAACAGACCAAGGGAGTTACAGACCCATAAGTCTGACCAGCCTCATCTGTAAGGCCATGAACATATCATTATGTATATCATAAATAAAGATATAGATGACCTCCAAACCCCGAGTCCGAACCAATTTAGCTTCGTCAAGGACAGACCCTGCCTGTTAAACCTGGTGGATTTCTTCAAAAATGTGACCAGGGACATTGACGAGGGTAAATCTGTGCACACAGCATACGTCAACTTGACCAAGGCCATTGACACAATCCCACACTCAGGCATTATCGATAAACTTAGCAAACTGAATGTAAACCCCTTTTTATTTATTTATTTTATTTTATTTTACATTTGTTAACTGGGAAAGTCCAACTGGGCACATATCCATTTTCAGCAGAGGCCCGGGGAGAAAAGCTCCAATAGCATGTCATAAAGAAATTACACAAGAATATCATACAGAGATATAGGTTCCATAGAAACATAAGTTATGTATAGAGTAACAATTCCTTTAGTAAAGTCATTATATAGCATTCTAGTAGTAGGGTTTATATAAAATATAAAATATAAACACACAAGAACATTTTTTTTCTTCTTTCTAAATTATGAGTACTCTCAATATTTTGTTACAGAAATAACCAGTGATTATTAAGCTTTTCAGTGAAAGGAATTAGGGGACCTTTAGTAGAATCCTTGAACATGGTATTGGTGCAAATTACCTTGAGGAGTAGCATGCACAAAGCCAATTGTTTGAGAAGTGGGTTCTCAGGAGTTTCTTAAATTGAATAGTGGAGGTAGTAGAGGTTATTTGGCTAGGTAGTGAGTTCCAGATTTTGGCAATAGTGCAGGCAAAGAGAGATTTGCCAGCATCATTTTTGTGTCTGATAATGCTTATTAGGTTCTGAGAACTAGATTCTAAGGCTATGGTAGAGATGTGGGGGTTAATTATATTTTGAAGTGCAGGGGGGCGGGTGGAAGGTAGAAGAGATTATGTGCTATTGTGAGTTGATTAAACAGAAGTAGTTGAGGTGGCTTGAGCCAACTGAGTTGGTTAAGGGCAGGACAGTGGTGGGATTTTTATGAGGTTTCAGTAGCAAACTTGGCTATTTTGTTATAACAAGATTCCATTTTGTTCAGATCACTCTGGCAGAGATTAGTAAGGATGGGAGAGGCATAGGGAAGTATGGATAAGAGATGAGTTCTTGCAATAGTAGCTTTAGTTTGTTCAGTTATAAAGTGTTTGTTCCTATAGAAAAGTTTCTAACAAAGAAGATCAAGGGACTCCAGCATGTACCTTACACAGACTGACTAAAGTCCATGTCACTATACTTAGTATCGTATAGACTTCTTAGAAGAAATTTACGCCTGGCTTACAGTGCAATCTCCGAACCAAATCTAATGAATTTGCTGCACATCCATAAATCAAACAAGACTAGATCTACCCATTCCATAGACCTAAATATGGCCTGTGACTTGAATAGAATGTGCTGGAGGGACAGATTTGTGTCCCAGTGACTGTCACTTCTTTAGAATAGGCTGCCAATTCATGTGAAGCAGAGCACCTCTATGACACTGTTCAAAAGGAACATGGATAACTAGATGGGGCACCATAAATTCATATCAGGGTTAGCGCTCATAACCCTCTTGGACATGGGCAGTCATTACTAAATACATTCCTGGGTATTAACTAGGCTATCTATGGTATTATATTGGGATGAAGTGGATAGTTGTTGTAAGATGTGTTGCCAACTGGCTCACAGACCGGTCACAAACTGTCAAAGTAGGTGACTTCACATCAACCAGCAGTCCTATCACCAGAGGGAAGTTCAGGCCAAAACTAAGAGACTGTGGCTGACCAGGTTTGTGGACAAACTGGGTGCAATCATTGAATCCCCAAATATCAGTATACTTCAGGAGGGTCTTACACAGACCAACAACCGGTGCTTTAGTCATGGTCTCAAACTAAAAGCAAAAAACTGCATCATCATTCCCTTCTGTAAAAACAATGTCCCGTCACACTATCAAATAAATAACAATACTGTATGTACCTACAAAGTAATAAGGGGTCTGGAATCACAAGTAGATTGTGACTTTAACTGTCACCACCATTAGTCTACTCTAGTAAGGAAGGCTTTCTATGTAGCACACTTGATTAGCAAAGGCATCACCTGTAGAACAAAGGAGGTTCTAACCTCTCTATACTCGACACTATTCAGGCCCATAATTTAGTATAACACCCCCATTGGCATGTACCGTATGAAGTACCTGCAGCAATTGGAGAGACCTTAGAAGTTTCTAAAAAAGAAGATCAAGGGACTCCAGCACGTACCTTATATAGACTGACTAAAGTCCATGTCACTATACTTAGTATCATATAGACTTCTTAGAAGAAATTTATGCCTGGCTTACAGTGCAATCTCCAAACCAAACCTAATGAATTTGCTGCACGTCCATAAATCAAACGGGAGGAGAGCTACCCACTCCATAGACCTAAATATGGCCTGTGACTTGAATAGAATGTGCTGGAGGGACAGATTTGTGTCCCAGTGACTCACTTCTTTAGAATAGGCTGCCAATTCATGTGAAGCAGAGCACCTCTATGACACTGTTCAAAAGGAACATGGATAACTAGAGGGGGAACCATAAATTCATATCAGGGATAGTGCCCACAACCCACCTGGACATGAGCAGTCATTACTAAATACATTCCTGGGTATTGACTAGGCTATCTATGGTATTACATTAGGGTGAAGCGGATAGGCTTGAAATGATCTCCAGGTCAATAGTCTCGTAACCTCCTATGATCCTATGAAAAGCAAGAATTACAAGCACTCCTTGATGTGCTTTGACTACCATCTTCATTTCACTGATTTATGTATATCAATCTTTATAGCATGTAACATGCACATCACTCTAAATGATACATGTTTATATAATAAGTAGCCCTTAAAAACACTAACAAGACCAGGACAACATTTTGTTGATTTATTGCAGCCAGTAATCTTCAAAGCAGAAGCACAATGATACATAGAAAATTTCATCCACCTCCTTAAGCTGCTTTATGAGTCCATAGTACAGACCCACCAAGCAGCAAGCCCTACACTCTATTAAAACTAAAAAATATTGGGGACATAGAAAAACTCAAATACAGCTATCAGGGATTCATTCATTCCTCTATTGCCAGTGAAGGCATCATAACAAATGTTTAGCGGTATCCTACTCATTTTCCACAAGAAAAAAAAATGACCTATCCAAGCTGTGAAAAGGCCTTTTCTAGTTTTGTCTGGCCTAAAATGTATTCTGTGCAGCTTTTCTTCTAAGAAAAGAAAAAAAAAAAACAAGGAGTACACAAAGCAAATATCCCCAGATTATTCTGTGAATTTAACAGTCTGCATAACATCACATAGAGAACTATGTGTGAGCAGAGCAATTTAAAACATGAATTATTTGGAGGATGAATAGATACATTTTTCCATTTGGTCTCACCATTCCCACTGGCAGTTAAATTGTTCAACTATTATACCGTTATGCTACCACCCCTTACATTTAGTACCAGAGAATAGCCATGTCATCTTGTCAACAGCATCGGCTGCAAGTATCACACCTCCCAGGCAATGACAGATGGCCTGTCATAGCTCCTGTCCAAGCCATTTAAAATCACATCACAGCAAACAATGTGATAGAACAGCAGGTGACAGAGTAACAGAAGCATAAGAGAAAATGCACTATGGCTCTAAAGTACCAGAAAAGAAAGGGAAGAAATTGTTTTACATATATCTGCAAATATTCCTACAAATTACCATAACACCCTGATGAAAAAATGAGTAATAGAGCACTAGTATCCTGCCTTGATTCATCAGAACCCAGACAATGCTCCCAATAATACATGAAATCTGAATGTGTGAATGCTGGATGCCCCTCACTGGCCATTGATACCCAGGATCAGGAACAAACTAATGTCTCCAGGGGCTACTTGGAGAGAATGCTTAATATTGTAAGGAAGACCTCCTTTTCTAGAAAAAGAAGACTAGCAGGGTTCACTGTCCCACTTTTTCTGATGTAGCAAAATGCAAACTATTCTTAGAAAAGACAAAGTAGGCAGCATCCCCAAAAGTCTTTTGTAAAGTCTTCTCAGTGATGCTGTGATATCAGTGCACTACATGTCTGAGATGGAACGATATATCAGAAGATGGCCTATTTCAGTGGCAAAGGATGATTCATGTCCACCATTGGAAATGGACTCAAATAAAGGTGACCAAGATTGTAGCTTGAGTGTTGCAGATTTTAATTGCTCTTTACTAAGGAAGAAAACCAAAGTTAATTTTTGCTATAACAAAATAACTAGCCATGGCATAAGTTAGATGTCTTAGAAAACTGGAGGGGAAATTATTGTAAGAATATTTAGTGTGTCTAAGAAAATGGAAAGAGAAAATATAGTTAATTTCCTCACCAGATAAATTCCAAAAGTGTTAAACCTTTAAGAGGGCTGGTATATGGTCTATAGAGAGACCATAGATCTCTCACAAAACCTCCAGCTAAAGAAGAAAGGAAAGAGTCCATCCCAGGTCTATAACTGTCAAATTCATCTCACATCTGGATAAATAACTTGTTATAAGAACTGCTTGGGCAAATCCCAGACCTAATAGTTGTGTTACCAGATTTGATAATAACTACTTTGGAAGGTGTCCTGGGTTGTTAGCCTAGTAAGAATCTATGAATCTATGAAAAGAAAAGTATTTACCACTGATGAGTCTGATATGCAAAGCTATGGAACACATCATCGACCTAATAAACAAGGATATAGGGAATCTCCAAACTCTGGATCCCACACAGTTTGGTTTTGTGAAGGGTAGATCATGCCTGCTCAATCTGGTTGACTTCTTTGAGTCAGTCACCCAAGCTGTGGATGAAGGCAAAGTGGTTCATACAGCCTACCTTGATCTGGCCAAAGCCTTTGATGCTATTCCCCACTCAGAAATCATAGAAAAACTCACTAAGCTAGGCATCAACCCCTATATCTCTAGGTGGGTTGCAAACTGGCTCACAGATAGTACCCATACTGTTAAAGTAGCTGACTCCAAGTCAGACTGCTGACCAGTCATGAGTTGAGTCCCACAGGGTTCGGTCCTGGGTCCTCTCCAGTTTGGTACCTACTTCTCTGAAGTCCAAGCCAACACAAAGGGACTCTGGCTGACAAAGTTTGCAGATGATTGCAAGTTGTGTGCCATAATTAACTCCCAGGTGATGTTGACATCCTACAGTAAGGCCTCACTGAGACCAATAATTGGTGTCAGAACCATAGCCTTAAGCTCAATGCCAAAAATGTGTCATCATCCCCTTTGGGAAAAACATGGTTCCCATGAATTACCACATTGATGGTAGTCTACTGAACACAGAAGGCGTTATAAGAGATCTGGGAACACAGGTTGACAGCAACCTCTCTTTTGACCACCGCATTGCCACTGTGGTCAGAAAGTCCTTCTATGTGGCACATCTCATTACTAAGGGTTTTGCATCCAGGAAGAAAGAGGTCATTGTCTCCCTCTACTCTTACCTCATTAGGTCAGTCATCAAGTACAATGCCCCATTTGGCATGTGCCTCACTAGACACCTGCAACAACTGGAGAAGCCACAAAAGTACCTCACAAAGAGGATCCTAGGCTGTAAACACTTGTCCTATATGGACAGACTCAAAAACTCCAACTATTCTCTGTCTCATATTGCCTACTTAGAGGCAATCTCTGCTTGACATACAAAGTCATGTCTAACCCAGCTCTGTTAGAAATGCTACATCTAAAGAAATCCCAATCCCCCCACACTTAATGCTCCAGAGACCTCAACCTCATTACCACAATCAACAGAACAAGCTGGAGGGACAGGTTCATAACCCGGAGACTGCCCATGCTATGGATGGAATAGACTTCCCATACACGTCAAGTGGAGCTCCTCACTGGCCCTCTTCAAGAGAAATCTTGATGCGTGAATGGGAAATAGAAAATATACCCCAGGGATCACTTCAGTGACTCTACTTGCCAGAAGCACTGGAAACTAAGGTTGGTTGGCACAATGCCAGGGTAATCCTATGGGCTTGGCTTATAAAGGCTCCAGGGATATTAGCCTAGTACACACCTATGAACCTATGTAAATGACAATATGTTGTATTCTCCATTTAATCACGTATAAAGAAAAATAAAGGAAATCAACAGCTGGTGTGTCATGCACTTCAGATACATTTCCTTGCCATTTGTTGTAACTTATAAAGAATAGAAAGGATTCACAGACTAGTACTAGGCTAATTGCCATTGTGGGATATTTTTTCAACCTAGGAAATTACTCCATGTGAGAATCAAAAGCTGCACCTAGAGTCTCTGAAGTAAACACTTTAACCATTATGCCAGCTTCTTATAATGCATTAATGCTAGGCTAACTGCCTTTGTGGGCCATTCTAAGTCTAGCCAGTTACCCCATGTGAGATTCAAACCCTGCATCTTGTGTCTGTAATGTAAACATACTCACCAATCAAGTGTTGTATATTAATGCTGTTTGTATAAGTAGCAGTTATAAAAAAAGTAAACTTATGTTTGCCACTATACATGTTCTGTGTCATGCTCAGTGATATTTCTGTAACTCACATGATTGTATTGAGAATGCCTAACTACACCTGTGTGGCAGGTACATGGAAGTAAAACACCATTGGAATGTATACTATGGGAGTGATTAACGGTATAAGAAATTATATTAACATAACTGATGTTCAAACACACAGACACACACACAAACACAAAAAAAACCCTAAAGATTTGTGAGGCTGTCATTGACAATAGTGATGGTTGTTAGTGCAGTGTACACACCAGCAAAAATGGAGAAATATTGAGAAGAACCACAGATATTTGTGAAATCATACCAATAATATTATGTGATGAAAGAAAAAAAATCTTACGTAACCTGCATGCTGTGAGTGGTAGAGGTATGTAGCAAACTACAGAAGCACCTGACACACAGACAGATGTGTCACATGGACAAGGATATAAACAGAAAAATTATCTGATATACATATTGCATATTTGTCGATCTTCAGCAGATGTAACATACATATGTGCACAATGAGCTGTACTAATGTGGCATATGAAAAAATGCTCATAAATCAAGGTACAAATCAAGTATAGTCAGTCCCCTGACAAATGAGTAGTGTTTCTGAATGTCATGCTATATATCAATATGCATATGATGTGCTGTTGTTTATACCACAAATGGATATGTATCCCACACAATACACAGGCAAAATAAAGGTCCATGCCAACATTATGCCATTAATACATCAACTAATGTGAAAATGTAGCAAATGTCAGGCTGCAATCATTTCTGACTATGATGCACCTGTGTTATTGTAATCGATATGATGTGTGTCCCTCCTGGTGTAATTGCCAGACATGCTGATGACTAGAATAAGCATATTAAACTACACATGTGAATGCAGTATATGTTAAATGATTTATAGACCTGAATTGAGCCTCGTTAAAAAAACAAATTGTAAGAGCTGTATGAGACTACAGTAACATACAACACACACAGATGAAGCATTAATGTGTATTACTAAGTCACTGGTTGTAGATTTACTTTGCACAGACAGCAAATGTACACTGGCCTGTGACAAATGCTGTCATCCTACACCTGAAGCTCACTTACTCCATTGTGCAGACTGGCAAAGCCAACATTACAGAGGCTAATTCATTTAATTTTTGACAAAGAACAACAAATAACAGCAAATATGTCATGGCATTCAATAATTAATGGTCTCTTTAGCTAAATGGTGCATATGTACTACTACATTATTACACTGGACATGCTCACAAGGAATTACAGCAAAGACTACCATAACATCAACTAACCAACACAAACACATAAGAAGGTATCATAACACAGACACACTCACACCTTTTTGATGATTGTCAGCACGACACACATTAAGAATTGTTCTATAATCCTCATGTCTGACAAAGCCCTGGAGTGTGGACAGAAAAATGACAGTAATACACAAATGCTAGTATGAAAACATGCAATGCAAATAATTATCATTTGGAAAATAAATAATGCCTGTGAAAATCACTGACATATTCAGCATTCGCATGTAGTCAGACTTACATGTTGAGGGCTCATCTCAGTAAGATGTGAATCGATCATTGATGCCACAGAAAGAGGCATATCTGTTGTGTCATGTACTGATTTGAAAGGATTACATCACTATCCTATTGTAATGGGTATGACTCCCCTAACTTGGAGTGTGATACCTTAACAATTTGTTCCTCTCACGGTGTCATATCTGCATTCTTTACCTAGCTATTCATGTCTGTCACAATTGTCTGACAGACACATTACCAGATTCAAACGCCTCCCAATCACACTACATACTCTACAGAGTTGTGTATTAACTCCAACTGCCACAGGAGACAACCGTGGAGCTTGTCACAAATAACAAAAATCCAGATGTGAATTATGAATGGGCTTTTGATATTAATTTACTCAATAGAAATCTGTCTGCATAATGAAAAAGATGCAGCTGTGATACTGTTCATATAGCTGTGAAGAGTCCAATATCACTGTTGGTTGGCCAGATCATGCTTTTCTGTCCACATTGGTTTGTCCACACACACAGTCCCACATTCAACCCACAGTATAGCTGCACAGATATGCTGTACAAGTCAGTATTAATTGCATTTGTAGCAAGAGTACACACCACAAGAATCCCAGAACACATTTGTTGAGAGTTGTTTGCCCAACATAAAAATGGAAAGAACTTGATGCAATGTTGTTTGTGTCACATCAGTACATACAAATAATGTTGTCCTTGGTGAAAATGAACAGCCACCTATGTAAGGCCAGAGGCTACTGAAATGTGTATTAATCACACGCAGCACAATGGAAGTCATACCACAACTTCTGAGATGGTACATATGTGAATTCATTACGACATACCATTGTTTTGTGGTGGTTGTCATTCATGCATAGCAGTATACAGACACACAATGATTGCAGTCACTCACTACGGATATTGAACACCTACCTATGTGATAACAGAAGCTACTTTATATTGTGCGGCCTGAACATGCCACATGAGATGTCATACTACATTTGTGAGATATTTGTGTATTTGAAGTTAATACACCATCTTATTGCTGCAAGACATGTGTGTGCCTATAACTTGCTTAAAAGAGTGGTGCAGTCAGTCATATTGTCATACAATATTGCAAGATACTAGGCATATGGAAACACAAGTGATGCATAATGCAGTTATCAGTGAGAAGGTAGAATCACAGTCATCAATAGTGCGTAGATAATCACGGATTCAAACTCATGGCTTATTAAGGCAATAACCGGTAGGACATTATCTCATTTCCTCATGCCAGGCAAAGCACTTGTCTGTGAAAAATGGACAGAAAATGCTATAAGAGTAATCCCCAGTTATACATGTACTCAACAGATGGTTGTGTGACACACTCATACTGACACAACTGAGTCTAAGGAGTAATGTCTGGATTCAAATTGACTACCTAAGATCACAAGTGACAGAACATTGCAAGAATCACATGAGTCATACAAGATATCATTTTACAACTGTGACAATGCACATTTGAATGGATGACATCACCATTGTTTACTAGGATAATGTTTCTGCAAAAAAAGGAAAGAAAGTGGTGGAAGAACACAATAACACTGTACAGCTATACATCCTGTAGGCATTAGAAGCCTTTCAAGAATACTTATGGATTTGAACCACTGACAACACAAGAGGAAAATATAAATTCACATTAGTCACTTACTGCTGGATTCAAACCACCTATCTATATAGTGACACAATCTAGACAGCACAGTATCAACAGCCAGCAACATAGAAGAAAGCATATTACAGCTTTAAGAAAGTGCAGTTCTGAAAGTGTTATTTAATCAGTATGTTGCCAAAACTGGGTTTTGTATAGGGTTGGTAGAAATTTATAGGTTAGCCCTCTGTAAATATGCCTGGTAATTGGAAGTGTACATAACAGATACTGTGCTGGTGCAAATTGTACATGAAAGTACACAGATATACACACAGTCATACAATGTGTGTTTCAAACCACTACCTACATATTTATACAATCTAAAGAGCACAGATTCAAGCACAGGTGCCTCAGCAGAAGTCTGACTTTTATAGTGGTACTGCGCACTTTAAAAAGAATAACATCAACATTGTATTGCAGAGAAGATGTTTGTGTTAAAAGTAGGATAAGTTGATGGGGAGTCCTCTCCCAGTTTAAATGTTTCTCCCGAGTGGAAGTGGATACAGCATATCTGTCGATTTAGTCATATGCACCTGAAAATATAGCCACACACACAAATTCAGCTTTGCTGGATTTGAACCCCCTGCCTATTTAGTTACACAATACCAGCTGCATATGCCACCAAAGTCTGATTTCTATAGTGAGAGAGTGTACTTTTGAAAGAATGTCCTTTTCAATGCATTGCAGAAAAGATGTTTGTGTTAAAAGTGGTATAAGATGAAGGGAGAGATCTCTCCAAGTTTAAATGTTTCTCCTGTTTGGTAGTGCATACACAAGGTGGATGGGTCTCTGACATCCTAATTAGCAGTAGAGGTACACATAAAATCACATACTTGTGAAACCCAGTCAGTGCTGTATTTGTACACCTACCTATCTAGTCAAGCAATCTGTAGTACACAGTATTAACTGCTAGTGCCACAAGAGATGTCTGACTTTAAATGTGCGAAACTGAACATTTCTATGGATTACAACATCAGTGTGCTGTAGAAAAGTTATTGTGAATAACAGTTTTGGCTGAAAAGGCATGTGTCTTGACAGACATAAAAGCAGTCTGCTGAGCACAAATAATTACACAATGCTCAGATATTTTATCTATTCTGCCATTTGTATACGTTGTGTTTATGTGAATGACATGTACCAATATCACAGTATTGTATTTAGATGACAACCACACTTGTACAACAATGGATTGACAAACAAGCATTCATGAGTGTTCACCTCAGGAAGACTGTATGCAAAGATTAGTCATTTGTGTTATTATTTTTAATTGTATGTGCTCATGCGTGAATACTTTGCAGTGTAAATAGAAACAGACAGGCCAATAATATGACACTGCACTATTCAATAACACTTTTGAATTATGTGTGAAAAGGTTCCACACGATTATACACTGTTTCCCAGTTTACATATTGGAGTGCAGACACAACTTTACAGAATAATGTGTTCAGTAAACAGCACAGTGAAATTCATGTATCTTGAGTACAACAGTCCATTAACACATACATACATTATACAATCCTCTCACATTAACTTTTTTTAATTCTCATTGAAATGCACAGCTGACAAGCTAACTTGTGCAACCAATGGCAAAATATTAGTGCATGCATAATTATATCTTGAGGTGTTGAACAGATTTTAGCAGTAGTGTATGGCTCGCCATGCCAAGCTTCATGTAAATAAAGAGTACAAGCATACAAACAGGTCTGATTCTGATCAAATGCAGATCAGAGATCTATTGTCTTAAGATTTTGTGTGTCATGATTAACACATTTCTCATGACACTTGCATTACATTAATCATTATATGGATGATACAGGTATATAGATGCACAGACCTCATATCTGATGAATGTCCATGTATTTGAGGTATATTGCAATTGTTGTTATGCAATTGTTAAGTGTTTATATGACATGATTGAGTACTGAAGTCAATACTTATATAACAGACATGTATGAGTAATAACTAATATACTGCAGAACATGGAAGGCAATGAAACCACATTGATCCAATCAACTTAGATGTATATAGCAACAATATTGTCCAAATGTGCCAATTGTACTATGATTGTAACACATAAAGGCTGGATTGTACCCAATGTCCTGCTGCAATTTCTTGTCAAATATGTATATGCTGTGAATGATTATGTAACACATGAGGAACTGAGCATGTAAATGTTGGTGGAAAACCTGACAATGGAAACCCTATGAAAGAAGGAAGTTTGTGGGTAGCATGCTTCATAGCACTATTTACAACTGGTGCATCCCGCTCGACTCTGCAGCCTGGTTAAGCGATGCGAATAACTATCTCATCATAGTGCTATCAGCCTATATTTACATAGAGTAGTGGGGCTAAGCACAGTACTGAGAATGGCATCAGACTACTCTGGCCAAAGGCAAAAACTCGCAGGATTTTGCCATAAGCTGTGTACTGCCATTTCCCATACGTTACAGTTACTGATCAGTGTCAGGCATTAATGCTGAGAACAAAGACTGATGAGACAGAACAGATGGGAAGAGGAAGACATGGATAAAGGCATACTAAGGGATTGGTTCATGGAACATTTCTGCACATCTTTGTGGTGCGTTACTCTTAGGGTGTCATTATTATTATTATTACATACAAAGACAAAAGATAAAGTGTGGCAAAAAAAAAGTTAGGGAATGTTTTTAAATACTGCCCTTGTAAACTTGCAATTATGCTATGATGATGCATTTTCTGACTTGTATAAAGTCTGAAAATCAATTGTATGGCATTAATCAATTACTTCAATCTGCGATGATTTGCCAGAAATTCACATATGTTGTGATGAACACACCATAAATTAAGATGCAGAGAGGTGGACATCCTTTGATAATGAATACACCTTTTGAGGCATTATGCTGTACAATAAAGTGTTTACAAAATGGATCAATAAGGGGTAAGAGAGTGGCAATATGATAAGGGCTTAAGGAGAATATCGGTGGGTTCATAACATATATAGCACATAGTTACACACATACTGTTAATATGGAAAAATATTACATAATTGTATGACATAATTCTGGATTTGAACCCTTGACAGCATGATAAAAAATTGTACAGACCTGAGGAGTATCTCAGCTTACTACATAGAAACTCATAATTTATTATGTTATAATCATTTGATTTAACGGACACTGACAGACTGTAGACATCAGCCTTCCTCACAGTTATATTAATTGCAATGACCCTTAGAGTGTATGTGACATTCAGTAGCCGCATAGGTATGTAAGAGTAACTACATCATTTGTTGTTCCTTTTAGTCTGTTTTGCTATAGAGCAGAGGACATAAGCATAATTGCACAAAGCTAACTGTGCTAATGCAGTCTAAGGCAAAAATTCAGCATGCCATAAGATCGAACTGCCGTTTAGTGTCAGTTGGTCTTGTTGTTCAGTGCCAGGCACCAAGCAAATGAGGACACAGACTGATAAAGGGGAAGTGCAGTAGACAGAAAGAGAGGTAGAGAGGCTGGCAGACAGAACTATTTCTGCTTATGGGCTATTTCTAGCCATCATTTTTGAGCGTTACTCTTAAGTTTGTCATCATCCTTCTTCTGTCATGCTCTCTACGATACAGTGTTCCCAACAGGGAGAAAGCAGATTAAGACAAAAGCAATATAATAGTGGATTAACAGAATATGTAGCCAACACTAACACACAAGGTAGTCATATAAAAATCAGTCAATAACACTTGCACATACTTCTAGATTAGAACCCTTGACACTTTGCTAAGAGTAGTCTATAAACCTAATCATCACCTCAGCACACCATATAGGAATTTCTTCTTCACAAACTTTAAATCAGAGAATTAAAGGGACAGTGACAGCATACTGAAGCAAGGGGTAATTTGTAAATTATGCAATGACTTTTCATTAATATTAAAAAATATAAACTCTGATTGGTCAGCCAAATCAGCATGCCTGTTGTAAATTGCACATGTGCCAATAGAAAAAAAAAATCCAGCCGCTGAAGTACCATTGAGTGGCCTGACTTTTCTACTGATATCTGCTAAGGCAGCAGACCAAATATAAGAAAAATCAGGTATGTTCTATAAAACTAAAGAAATGGAAACATACCACAGTTTCATTGCATTTCTGCTCTGTTTCAACTGCCTGCCATACCTCTGAACCATCCAAATTTTCTGAGAATGTCCACATTTTTGCCTCATACTTAAAACAAACAAAAAAACAGCTGCAGAGATTTGTTTTCTCCATTGCTTCTGTTGAACAGCACTGATGTACTGTGTAAGCATAGGTTTGTAAGTCTTATACGCATGCGTAGTACATCAGAAAATGTAGTTAATACCAGCTTCCTCTGTCCAGGGGGGACATGAACACCACCTCAAGAGTGAATTTACATTCACCCATTCATTGATCTAGGTTGCATTTGAATAGGGTCAGGGAGGGGCACTGTTTCATATGCATTGGAAGTTTTATCCAGAGAAGTAGCAATGTCTGGGAGATGTACCTATCTCTCCAGCAAGACCTGTTCATGTAAGAGGCTAGGTTTAGATCCCCGGAGTGAGCGACCCTTGTGCAGTTTGATTTGTGTATGTATAGCATTTCCATCAGGGTCAAGTCAGAGACTGCCCTGTAAGCCAGGCAAACTACACCTTTTTGAAACCTGTAAGAGACAGAATACATCAACAGGGCTTTCAGTCTTTCCACATATTACTTGTTTTGTGTACCTTGTAATTTTTTGATGAAAAACCTCTGTGGTCTGTCCAGTTGTTGCAGGTATCTGGTGAGGTACAAGCAAAAGGGAGCATTGTACTAAATTACTGGTCTGAACAGGGCTGAGTATTATGGAATTATAACATACTTAGAACTAGTTGTGATGCCTTGACTTATAAGATGTGCCACGTAGAAGGATTTCCTTACCACTGTGGATATATAATGATCAAAGTTCAGACTGCTATCAACTTGAGTACCCAGATCATGTATCACTGGGTCTACACCTAGGTGGGTGCTGTCTATAATGTAATTAGCTGGGATGTCAGCTTTCTCAAAGGGAATGATAATGCATTTTTTTGTATTTAGTTTTAATCTGCGGCCTTGGCACTAATTATTTGCCTGTGTTAACCCTGATTGCAGTATACTAACATCATTGGTACTTGCAGATGTATTAATAATATAAAATAACATTAAATATTATTTTGCTATACTTCTGGAATAGAACCCTTGGCAATATGCAAAAAAACGCATTGTACAGACATGTAGATAATCACAATACCCCACACAAGAGCTCTTACTTTACAAATTCAAGCAGCCTAATAAGTGTTACAGTAAATGCCTTTACACTGTTTACCTGTAGTGCAGAGTATTTAAGCACAATTACTCAAAGGTACCCATAGTAGTGTGGGTGATGGCAAAATATCAGAAGTTTTTGCCATAGTATATGAAATGCCATTCACCGTCACTCAGCAGTGATGCATGATGCCATGGTATGCATAAACAATGAGCGCATAAAGTGAAGGCGTTTTGTATGGGCCATTTCTATTTTTTTGACCAAATTAAACATGTTAAAAAGGGTTTACTAGAATAGTGGTGGAAAGGGGGAGGGGGGCAAATGGAAAATAATGTGTAGGATGATGGTGGGAAAGAACATAGCTATTCACTTTTTCACAACATAAGTGTAAATTTGTAACACTACTTCATGAATTTGGAGAGTCACCACACAAGGGATGGGTAAGAAAAACAGAATAATGTTATAAATCAAACTGGACCATATTAAGTGGGTCGAGAAGACACACAGGTGAAATGCAGAGCTATATATGGAGTGTAGTTTCTTTTTGTGCGATAGCTGCCCATTTTTCCCTTTTTTGGTAGATAGAGGTCTGCTGGTAAAGGTGCATAAGAGGGTCAAGTAGGTTAGGAAGGTTAGGAAGCAGGCAGACATATAGGACATAAAAGACAGGGATGGGGATTGACACAAAAGGTTGTGAGACACCATAACTGAGAATAGGTAGTGGACATCAGAGGTGCACCTGTGTCCAGTTTGAGCACAGTGAGAATCTAGTCCTTATCCTCTCTCCTGTCTCAGTTTCTTGGGTCAGTTTTGAGCATGGCATCAGTTTTGAACTCTGACACAGGACCTTTTCAGCTCTGCCGATTCAGGCACTGAAGCCCCTCTTCATGATATGCTTTACCAGCCCTGTCAGCTCCTTATGGGTGACAATGTCACTACTTCTAGTACTACTCCCAGCAGGTACCACTGCACCTGCAGCCTGCACAGAGCTACCTGACACAGTTGGAGGCAGTAGAGAAGGAGTGTGGAGGCAACACTGGCAGGTCGTGACCCAGATGTGCTGTGTGGCTGTGCTGCCAGTGGTGGTGCCACCCCAGCCACCTGAGGAGGTATGGCAGGCCAACACACAGTAGTCAGTCTATCACCCTATGCTGATGGTCATTTGGGGTGCAGCAGTTATCTATGCAAAAAAATTAAAAAACAAGAGATAGGGTTTGGGGAAACAAAAGAGAGAGAATAACATCAATGCCATGTCACATTATTATATTAATTCATAAACAAATATGACATGTAAGTATGTTCACCTTTGCCACATCCAGATTTGATGTGAAGGCATTAATGTGTCAGTAAACTAATCAAACTCAGTATTAGTATATAAAAAGTGGAAACATTTACTTCACTATGCCATTTCGGATGTATGATCTCCAACGTAATAATTACAGTTACAAAAATAGAATTTTTAATCTCATTTCATTTTCTAGTAAAGATTTTATAAATATTATCCTGTAAAAAAAGCTAATTTTATAGAAGTATGAATACTGCCAAAAAGGTTAGACATAGCAGCAAATAGTCTTCTCCTTATTTCTAGACTTGTCTAAAGCCTTTGACACAGTTTGTCACAGCAAACTTCTTTAAATGCCCTCATTAGGTCTCTCTCAGTCTACATTCATATGGTTCAAAAGCTACCCATCCAATATGTATGTCAGTAAAATGGCACTCCACCATATCTCCATACCTCCCACTGATGTACCACAAGGCTCTATCCTTGGTCCCGCCCTGTTTAACATTTTTACCAACATCCTTCACACATGCGCACAACAGGCTTTCCTAATGCAGTACACAGATTATTCCGCACTAATTTGTACATCTAACAACATGGCACACCTCCAAAAAATTACACAGGAAGCATTAACAGCCACTGAAACATGACTTCATAACTCAGAACTCATGCTCAGCCTTGAAAAATCAAACTGCTACATTTTTCAACAAATCCCCCTCTCACGAAAAGGCAAAATTTAAAAAGTCCTTTCTCTTGTTAATACAACAATTGGAGTCACTTCTTAAAGCAAAATATTTGGGATGATAGTGGATGATAATCTTAAATTAGACTTGCGTGTTTAAAATTGCATTAAAAAAACTCATCAAAAAATTCCTCACCAGTACAACTAAAAGTACACTGGCACCTACTTATCTCCTCCCCACACTTCCTTATGGTGTTCCCACCCTTAGTAACCTTCAAGCACCACCAAAAACAAAACTTAAACAATGCTGTAACAAAGCTGCTAAATTTACAGAAAATTCCCCTTTAAGAAACCACCACTGTATAGCATTAAATAGCCTAAATTAGTTAGAAATTCTCCATCTACTCACATATACATAGCTTCTCACCACCTATAAAATTATCCATCATGCATTTGCCTTCCACTAAATAATATTCTACACAACTATGAGCCCAGTCAGTCATTATAATCCAATGACAAAAAAAAAACTCCTGTCTATCTGCAAACCTATCAAATCTGCTGGGTTTTGTCTATACTCATACCATGCTGCTAAACCCTGGAACTCCTTACACGTATCCATCAGGTCAATACCCTCCCTCTCATCCTTCAAAACCATTCCTAGTCAAAAGCTGTCTGTTCTTGCATAAAACCAGGATAAATTATATCCCTAAATGTGAACAATTACCTGTTCATACTGTACACCTCCTTACTCTTCCTTCTTCATTCCCTTACTTCTATCAGTTTTTCTCCCTGGCTTTCTTTCTAAATATACCATAAGCCTGCTTGTCTCTCACTTCATATTGCAATTCCTGTTTACATTATAATAATTTACCTTTAATTTCTCTATAAACTGGATACATTTTCTATAAATATTAAATCATTGTCATATAACATATCTTTTATAACCAATGTTTTCGTATTATCCCTGGGATTCATGAAGCTTGCGCCATGCACAGGCGTAACATAGGCAGTATAATGCCAAATATGGCTGCCGAGCGATTCAGGTACGATCCAATTCCACGTGCACTATCAGTGTACGCCAGATCTGCGCAGCTCTCGGCTCATGTATGCTAATCACCCCATGCGCAGTAGTGCAGCATGCAAATGAAGGTACATAGCGATTCATGAAGTGGTGCAGGCATAGCGTAAGCATACAGAAATGTAAACCAAAAAATACGGTTTACATTTTTCCAAACAGAACATCGGAGCCATGAAAGCGGACCAAACTACGTATTACAAAGTTAACATATGCCAATGGCTAAATATACAGCCAATGGTATAAAAAACATGAACAACACATGAAAAATAACATTTAATGTCATGGCCACACTAACGCAAAGTACAACCGCAGGGCATGTGTGCGCAAACGGGAACACAAGGAAAATATATACAGATGTCATAAAATTGCAATGCAATTTCACCATAATAGTCAATGGTATGCATGCTACACCACAACCAAGCTGCAAGGGTTGCTAAGGGCCTGTGACAGTATTTGGTGCGGTAACTATGAATTAGTAGTCAATGCCATGCAAATGAGGCAAGTAATACTGAATTGCAAACATCCTGCCGGCCTAAGGATGTACCATACTGTACAGCGCTACAACACCGAGGAGTAGTCTGGAGACATACTTGACATCAGCAGTGGGGTGTGCCACTGTAGCTGTAAGCACATTGGAGCATTGCAAATCCGGGTTGCCCATTGCTAAGCAAAGCCGCAGGATAGGGGTGTGGATGTAGGCATTGCTTTGCTTAGCTGAGAGCACACATGGTGCCCGAAAGCGCATGTGTACGTGGATGACAATGTGCGCGAAACCCGGTAAGCAGCCACACGCGGCGCGCACCACAGCTCAAGCAGGAAGGATACGGGAAGACAATATGGAAATGCCACAGTAGGGTAATTGGAGTACAAATGAGTAATTAACACCTATTAACTCACAGTGGGCCATTGACGGCAGCTAACAAGGCTGCTAGTAGCAACATGCAGAACAGGATAGGGGAGGTGTCGGATTGCAAAGAAAAGACAACTGTCACCGCAGAGCAAAGCAAACCTGCAGTAGATCGGCTGTAGAACACATTTCGCAACACAATCCTGGTTTGGGAAAGTACAAAACAAGAAAGCAGGCTGCTGGATGCATGCCCGACAATGTGAGGGGAATCGTTAAGAAAAGTGAAGGCAAGGGCAAGAGGTGATCCACGGCAGCTAAATGTAATTCAACACCAAAGGCACCACAATAGCAGTACCTGTGGTAAAAAACATAAGTAAGATACCCTGCAGCTCTGATTGTACATACACACCCTATGACATCATCAGTGTTCAAAGCACAACAGTATAAAGTGTGAAGGCACCTCACACACACTCGTGTATTCCCAAACACTGCACCATCGGTGTAACAGATGGGGAACTTTTACAATGTACTTGTTGGGAGCTGCCATGGCTGTGATTCATCACCATGTGTTGGAGACTGAAGGTGGTGTGGAGGATGATGCTGAAAACCACCTCAGGCCCCAGAGGAGGAGAAGAGTGTTCAGACCAAGGGTAACCTACCAGGGGCTACATGATCTAGAGATAGTAGAGTGTTACAGGGTGGACAGGGACATCATACAGCAAATTGTTGAGCTGTGCTGGCCATGCCTCAGATCCAGAAACAACAGAGGGGAACCCATCACAGTGGACACGAAGGTATGTGTAAGCTTGAGAATACTAGCCACAGGTACCTTTCAAAGGCCAACTGGAGATATCATGGGGATCTCACAGGCATCAGCATCCAGGGTACTCCACCAGTTCCTGGATGCCATGTTACCACATGCCAATGAGCATATATACTTCCCCCAAACTCAGGAGGAGTTGGCTAGCAATATGCGTCTCTTCCACCATGTGGCAGACTACCCAGAGGTACTGGGTGCAATAGACTGCATGCACATACATATCAAGTCACCATCCGGTGAGCATGGTAGGCGCTACATAAACTGCAAGGGATACCACTCCATCAACTGCTGGGTCGTGTGCAATGCCCAGGGCATTATCACGGATGTGTGTGCTGGCAGCCCTGGAAGCTACCATGACTCCCACATCTGGCATGTCTCACAGCTGTATTAGGTATTTATCAGGGGGGACATCCCATATGGCCACCTTGTGGGGGATACTGGCTATGCACTGGAGCTGTGGATGATGACTCCCATCAGAAATGCACACACACCCATGCAAGAACGCCATAATGAGGCACACCCACAAACCAGAATCATCATAGAACGTGTGTTTGGGATGCTGAAATCACGGTTCCGTTGCTTGGACATATCTGGTGGAGCCTTGCAGTACTCTCCAGGCACGTGTGCCCACATCTTCATAGTATGTGCCATGCTACATAATATGATCCTACGGAAACAGCTGCAGCAGGGACATAATGGTGAAGGCCCTCACAGCCCACCGCAATTGCCAAGGGCATCACAGGCACAGAGGGATTCAGACCACAAACACCCTGTGCCAGCCCCAGTAGGCAGATGGAGGTGTGCCCAATATGCCCATGCCTTGGCAAAGAGGGAACCTATAGCACAAACACTGACAGTGTAGGCCCCTATGGACTGACACACTTCTCCACCTGCACACACAGTAAAATGGATGGCACACACACACGACCACCTGTAAATTGTTATGTATAGGTGGTCTACTGTGTGAATCCTACATAGGCAGCCCTCAACTTTTGCACACACAACAGATATTGGAACAAGGTAAGTCAACACCTGAACAGTAAAAAAAGCTAACAGCATATGTTGATACTGTATGTATAGGTTTCTAGGTACATCGGTAAGTACATGCCTGATTGTCAGAGGCCATTCATCAGCCTAGGCAAAATGTGTCTGCTGTCACCACCCCATCGATTAACTAACTGTCCCTCTGTGGAGCAGAGCCAATCGCAGGATCCCTGGGTGTAACCACTGTTCCCCACCCACTCTGCAAGGATTCCCTGGTGTGTTAATGAGGGGCTCCATATAATGTAATCAGGGATGTAGTTCCAAAGCAGGGGAAGTACTCATGACAGGTATCCATCACCCCAGCTTTCTACAGTTATGGTTGCGGCAAGGTGTAGCACATTACAGTGTGTGGCTCACTGTGACATGGATTCCCATAGCTGGAGCACATCCATTAAACATCACTTGGACATACAATTAATAGGTATCATCCATATGTAAACTAACTGAGTTACACATTTGTTTACAGTATGAATGGAACAGCAGTAGTACAATCCACATACAAAACACCATAACACTTGTACATATCCCAGATGCCCCAGTGGTAAAGCCATTGACTGTGTTGTGCATGTTCCCGGTTCCACGACCTGCAAGGGCTGTTACGTAATTCCGATGGCATGAATAATGGATGTTGCATGCAGGTCATTAGAGCACGTATAAGCACATGTTCGTGGGTTTATGCACCGGCAAGTGACGGTAAGCATCGTTTAAACATGACTACACGGATATGCGCAAAACAGGTCTAAGTTTTGCTGAATATCATGCAGATCACGGTCAAAGATGGCCAGACCAGCTGAAATCTGCATTATTCACCCTTGTACTAATAGTGCCTGCTCTGAGAGGTAAAACAACCACTGCCAGGAGTAGAACACGCAACCATGTACACAATCACCTACCACTAAGCTACCTGAGATGTACCAACGGCAGGTGTGTATTGTGACAGGTTAAAACACAAAAGGGCGGAGTTCAGGAAATAGTATACACCGCCATGTACCCAACGAAAGGTGTGCTCACTCTCTCTCTCTCTCTATATATATATATATATATATATATATATATATATATATATAAAATATAGAAAGGGTGATAGAGAAATATATGTCAATATATACGGATATACATATATCTGCAAATATATAGATAGGTTAACAACATGTACACAACCATGGAGGTACAAATAAATAGGATACTACCAACTACCGAATGATTTACATACCGACATGCGTAATCACGAGGCTTAAAGACCGAAAGACCACAGTACCGGAACACTAGAACCACGAGTACTATTATCACGATATTAAGGGACATTTAGTTATTGCTGCTGGTGCTGTGGTCCAGGTAGGTACTGTGTTTAAGTGTGTTTCTGATTGCTGTAGTGTGTGTAAGTGTGTGTTCTGAGTGCGGTGTGTGTTTCCGTGGGACTGTAAGTGTGTGTTTGCTTTATGTTTCTGTCCGTGCTAACTCGGAGGTAGATTATTACAGTAGGTGTGGTCATAGCCGGCCTTAGACATAAGATTACCATCTGTCCCACTTTGAGAGGGACAGTCCCTCTTTGGGCAGTTGTGTCCTGACAAAAAATATTAAAAAAGGCAAATGTCATGAGATTGTAGGACATAATTATGTCCCATATTTTATGTAATAGTTGCATAAAATAGTTATTTCAGTATCTAAAATACCTACATGCTTTTATTTAGGAAAAAAAGTTAAGTTCTATCCTTTGTAGTGACCATGGGTATGTGTCGACCTCTAAAATCTGATGTATGTTCTGCAACTGTCCCACTATGGCCATTTGAAAAGGTGGCAACCCAAGCCAAAGAGGTTCAGTCACCAACACAACTCCAATGAGTGCAAATATCTGTGACAGAAATGCACGAGACAGCTTTAATGTAGCAACATTTCATTACATATCGATATATTTCTAGAGGGATTGAAGGATCAACTTCACCTGCATGCTATATAGGAACCAGTTAACAATGGCTTAATGAATAAGCCTGCAATAACCATAGTATTAGTCTACTAAATGATAGGTCTTCAATTAGGGAAGGAGCCCTCACACACATATGGAATATGTATAAATGCAGTCCCCACAAATCTTTATCTGCTATGTACACCCACCTACATCTCCCCCACACCCGAAACAATTGCAATACAGACTGTAATAACATCACAAACATCCACTCACTCAATGACATCTGCAGAAGCCTTAACATACCTTGTGAGAGACACACTGTAATGGCGCTATGTGAAATAGTTGCTGTTGTACAATGAAACAGATGCCGATGTTACAGTTTTGTTTGCAATAGTCTCGTATCAGACGGTTGAGATAACAGTGACACTCACATGTAGAACTACATCCTCTAGCCGTCACACACAATCCACGGGGGACATGAAGTTAAGATATCTCTGTGTCTCTCCATATAGCAGTTGCAGTTCATCACAAACACATCCAGGCCGTCTTCCTCAAAGGTAGGGCAAAAGGACAACGCCCAAGTAGAGTATTCAATTATACCCCACTGTTGCCATGTAATTGGCTAATGGAATAGCTGCACAGCTGATGTGCATGTAATCATCTACTCTGGAACACAAATTGGTGGCAGGATACCACATGTTACTGGTATCTACATATAAAAGGATGCCTTGCCATACATTCAAACCATATGCACATACGAGAAAATTGTTAAAACAGAAAAGCAGTAAGACTGATATTTTCGTAAACGCGGACCACTAAGAAGGTATGTAGAACACTCAGTATGTTACTGTATGTAGTGCCTGTTCTGTATTAATGAAAATGTACACAATGCATATAGTGGGAAAAAGGTATTATGTAGTAATGTATTGTTGAGCATAGTAATGCTTGTAGAAATTGTGTGTACTGCTGTGGGCCACAAGGTAAACACCTCATACACTACAAGGGATGCTACATAAGGGCTTTAAACACAACAATTCCACTCCAGACGCTGTCAGTGGCAGGGTTTGTCCAACAAGTATGTGCCATAACAGGGGATAGTATATGTTGATATACTGCAACAGTAGGCATATGTATGGGCGTATAACTGAGAATAACATGTTTAAGGTGGTGCTGCTGTGCAATTATGCTTTGCATTATGGGATATTGTTGCAAAAATGTGAAATGTACAGTATTGTAGGTAGATATGTCAATAATTTTACATAGCATTACTGTTATATTATGCAAACATCAGGTAGGTCTATTGGCATGTACAATACACAATAACAGGACACATATGGCTTGTAGTCACCAGACAGTGTAACAGCATGATAGCTAATTGAAATGGAAGAGCTACTCAATTATCTATGCACAAAGGACATGTCATAGCTTCATAGGTTCATAGTTAGGTACTATGCTGTCTGGCCAAGTCCATTCATAAGCCCAACTACAGTGTTTTCACTTGCGGCACCTCACTAGGTTAGTGTCCTGTGCCTGTGAACATCAGAGCCATTTGTTTCCTGCACCTGTGTACAGTAGAGCCACTGCAGTGATCCCTGGCGTACATGTCTGTCTCCCATCCACCCATCTAGGTATCTCTTGAAGAGTGCTAGTGAGGGTCTCTGCCTGATGTACATAGGAATCATGTTCCAAAGCATGGTGAGTGTCCGGTACAGGAATGTATCCCTCCAGCACATCCTAGTCATTGTTGCGTTTGGGTACATATCCCAGAGCATGTTGCTCTCAGTGGCTTTTGCTTATGTTTCTTATGTGCTTATATCCATCAAGTATTGTTTTGGACATGGGCCTTGTATGTTCAGCAGAGATCACCTCTGAGTATACAGTATGCAAATGAGTAGAGTTGGGGTTTCTGTAGTTGGGCTGCATACATAATCCTTTGGAGGTCAGTAATCCTCTTGGTGTGTTAATGTTGTGGTATTTAATGCCGTTGCTGTTGTCTCGTAAGGTACACCCCAAATGGGGTTTTGTACCCTTTAATGTGTTTCATAAGTCAGGAGTAGACAGGTAAAATGGCTGCCTTTGTTCTGGCTACAAACCTATTACAGATTAGGGTGGCCACGTAGAAGGATATCCACACCACCTTGGCAATATGGTTATCAAAGGAGTGGGTGCTATCTACTTGTGTTCTAAGATCCCTTATAATGTCTTATGTATGTAGGGGACTACCACCTATGTGATAGTCAGTGGGTGATTGGTGTAATCCAAAGGGTATGTCTTTGCAACTTGTGGCATGCAGCTTGAGGCCATGTTATTGACACCAGGTATCCATCACAGTGACACCCTTATGGAGGGTGTCTGTATCAGCAGGTGAATCAATTATGGCCCCTAGTTTGCAGTCGTCTGCAAACCTATTCAGGGTAAGTCCTTCTGTGCTAGCCTGTACCTCAGTGAAGCATATACCGAACATGAGGGGCCCTATGACCGAGGACTGGGGTATGCCAACTGTAACTGATTTACAGTAGGAACTAGGGTATGCTACCCTCACTGTGTGGGTCCTGTCCGTGAGCCACTTTGCATAACATCTCGTGACGTAGGGGTTGATGTGCAGGTGGATATGTATGTTGACAATACCAGAATGGGGAACGATGTTGAAAGCCATTGAAAGACAAGGTAGGCTGTGTGGACCTCCTTACCCTCATCTACTACCTTGGTAACTGTCTCAAAGGACTCCACCAGGTTTAGGAGTCATGGTCTGGCCCTAACAAATCCAAATTGGGTGGTATCAAAGGTTTGGAGGCCACCAATGTCTCTGTGAATGAGTTCCATGATGATGTGCTCCATAGCCTTGCAGAACAGTCTAGTCAGGCGTATAGGGCAATAGTTCCTCTGGTCCATTGTTGCGCCACCTTTCTGGAGTGTGATAACTGTTGCTGTGTGCCATTCATGGGCCACAATGCCTGATACAAGGCTATTAGTGAATTTGGTGCCCAAGTGGGGAGCCATTTTGTTCTGAGGTTTGTGTAAATCGCAGCCTGGGATGTTGTATGGTCACATGGATTCTGTGTTCCAGGCTTTAGAGAGTGTAGCTTGGAATTGCGTAGTTGTGACCGCAGGGACTCTGCATTGTTCTTGTATAGATTTGTGCCCTTTAGGGTGGGAGAGGGGTGTAAAGTTAGCACTGAACCTATCTGCCAGGATGTTGCCAATATCAGTCGGTTCTGTAATGTTCGTGCCTAACCGCTGTATGTCAGAGCAGATGTGGGTATCGCCATCGAGAATAGTGACATACCTCCAGAATGCTTTGTGGTAGTCCTTGGAATGAGTCGCAGTAATGTTTACATAGCTAGCTTTGGAGAATGTGATAAGGGAACTCAGATTTCTACCGAGGCTGAACAGGGAGCTACCCCACTCATGGGATTGTACTCTGCTTTGCAACAGTCTCCACCTTCTGTTGTACATTATGTTCATGGCAGTGGACCCCCAGAGTGGCATCCATTATCTGATGGTTACCGTCATGGCTCTCTTTGGGATAGCATGATCCATGCAGTCATGTAAGTGCTAATGAAGTGCAGTTGTGTATGATTCAGCGTTTGTAGCTATATTGTCCATCTGAATGGGTGTCATGACATTTACTACTGCTGTCATAAGATGCCTGAAGTTGGCTTTGTAGAAACATCGTACTGTGTTTTCCGTGAAGGGTGTGGTGCTGCGATGTGGATAACAAGGGTGATCAGCATATGTTCGGATCTGACCAACGAGGGGGATAACCCCAGGTGTGGAACACCAGTCACACATGTCGGTAATGTCCAGGTCTAGGATATTGTTGGCCCTGGTGGTGGTGTGGATAGGTTGATCCAGCCGATTGGAGGTTATGAATCCCAGAAAGCATTGGCCTAATGTGTCGGTACATGAGTAGGTATCCCAGTTAAGTGTGGGGTAGTGTCAGTCTCACATCAGTAGTTCCTGTTTGAACCCTACTTTCCAGTACACCAAGAAGTGAGGGCCATTAACCATGGGGTATGGTGTGGAATCCGTAGCAAGCTACAATTTGTATAGCAGTTATGGCCATAGCTAGTTTCATTTTATAATTATAGATCATGTGGAGATAAAAGACAAAACTCCTTGGGGTTTAATACTCGAACAAAGATAATTACAATGGCAAATTAAACTACAAGCATACACATGGCCTGGTATAAATGAAAGAAGTACTATAGCACCAATACTCAAATTAATGGCACTAAATAGAAAGAAAATTAAAGATTAAAATAACGTATTTTGAGTATTAATTTTAGATATAATTTTATATAATTTTAAATATTTATCATATTATATATTTATATATTTAAAAATAAATTTATATATTTGATATTAGATCCTACATATAAGCACATTAGGATGAATTAATTTTTTCATATAAATAAATTATTTTAATAATGTGGTTTAAATTTTGTTCATTAATAATAGTATACATATTATTTATCTGGTATAGGTGGAGATTATTTAGATAGGGATGAACATTAATGGAGATGGTTTGGCATATATATATATATATGTGTGTGTATATATAATATATAATATACATATATATATATATTTAATATTTTCTATGGATTAATATTGTATGTTGAAAAAGTTTTAAATAAAGATTTTATATATATATATATATATATATATATATATATATATATATATATATATATAAAGATTTTTAAAAATAATATAAACATATCAATTTATTTTATTAAATAATTTAATAAGGTTTTAAAATATAATCTATATAGTGATGTATTTTAAATGATTTTCTATTTCCAAGTAGGCTGACATCATAAGTTATCTCTATTTTTATTTTCATTATTTTTATTTTTATTGTAGAATAATATTATTCACTTAAACATTTTACATTTCATTTAAATTATATTGAATGGCTAATATTACAGTATTTTCCGTATAGTAATGTTAATATTATAATGAAATTAGTTACAGAAAATATTTTATTTAATGTATTTAATTTTTTAATATTAAATATTTTTATTATATATTCTTGTTATCAGTTCTTCCATATATTGGTAAATTCTCATATAAAATATATATTATAGTATTTATGCAATATAGGAATTCGTAACTATATATACATGAGGAAAGTCAAAATATTTTTAAACAGTCATTTTTATATTACTGGGCATGCTCGTTTTGTATGAGTCATGTGAGCGGGATTTTTTGAAAAAAGAGAAGGTTATAAAAGGAAGTGATGTAATTTAATTGATTGTCTGATGAAGTTTAAAACCTTTTAAACAAAAGCGCTTATTCTTGATCGTTTGTGTAGTTGAAGTTATTTGATTATTACTTTTAAAGTCTGTTCGTTTTGAAGTTCATTGGTTCTAATAAATTTATATTTTACATCCGGATGGTGGTGAATATGTTATTTGAACCGTGTCTAAAACAGGCACTATAGGAGCAGCAAGAGCCTTAGACATTATCCGTAATCCCAGGGCCGACAGGTGCAGGTCATCTGTGCCAAAGCATCGTGTTCTGTCGACCATGTCATTCAAAGCAGACAGATACTGGATACCCTTGGAATGACACCAGAATCATAGCCAACTGTTGAAGTGAATAATTCAGTCGTTGTACTGCGTTATCAGTCTGGACGAATGCAGAATGCTTCTCAGGGCTAGGGTGATACCTACCTGGGCTACAAGATCAGAGAGCTATTGCATGTCTCTGTACATGTAGTCCAGGAAGTTACATCTCAGGGCATTCACACTAACATGGAGAATGGCAGTCATATTGTACCTGTTGAGGAGTGAACTGAGTGCATAGGTTATGTTGTGGATCCTGTTACCCGACAGCTAGCTGAAAGTGACTATCACCTTCTGTAGCCTGCTGAGTGGGACATCAGTGTGACCGCCTATAGGGTCACCTATGACTAGTGTGTTGGGTATGTTATATCACCCTATTGGCTGTAGTTGATGGACACACATGAGTCTGTGGGTTATAAGTAATTGGTGTTGTGTTTGGGGATGGGGGCTGCCTGCGTTTCTGCTTCGGAGTCCTCTGTTGCCTACACTAAGTAGTATTGAAAGGCTCTGGAAATGTTGTAGTCTTACTATGTGTGGCCTGTGGTGGTGGAGATCTAGTGAGACTATGTGATGAGTGCGGTGTGGTGCAAACGTTTAACATCCCCACATGATTGTCAGGTTCAATCTGGGTTGCAGAGAGCATTACCTCCAGCATGGCTACATATGTGCATCTCCCACAGGTTGTAGTGTCGTATGTTAGGAGATGAGCATTGACTGTGTCCGTGAGACAATTGCTATATTGCCTCATGATGCCCATATTCATCATACAGACAGGCGATAACACTGGGAATTGACACTTGGACATTCCTGAATATTCAACTATTTCTCACTAGATATGTGAGGTAAGTGTGTACAACAGCTTTACTCTAAGCAAGCTGGAAATGTAAGTACAAACAGTGTTTACATGTAAGAAATGAGTAGGATTGAGTGCTATAGTAATTAGTAGCTCATGAAGTGCTTACATGTTATGAACAGGTGCTGAGCATGAATAAGCAATACAGATAGGGTTTTGGATAACATAAACTCACTGCCCCCCCCAACAGGTACACAATCACATATCCATGAACACTACAGAGCCCCTGTAACCATAACTATGATGGTACAAGGTGCACTCAGGCTGCATGTGACCTGTCCACATCCCTGGTTGTATCATACACATATGGCAAAACAGTTTGCTCTACACATACACATCATGTAAAACATAGGTTCATGTCAGTCTGTGAAAACACTGAATGGTGCACACCAACAGTTATCACAACCCACAATGTGGAGACACCACCATAATGGGAGGCACTGCACTATTACCCTGCTGGGTCTGGTCTGAAAGTCCATGAACCTTAATCAACGTATATGTTGTTAGCAGTACAGATGTAGATGACAGTATGAATGATTTCACACTGCATATCATACCTGTGACAGGTCATAGGACATCATCACCCATACTGTGTTCCACCTACACTCAGTATACTAGATGTACCTTTGTGTGTCACAGGAGTGTTCTGCCAGTGGCCTGTTGACAGAACCAACACTACAAAAGGTGTCTGAGTGACATGTGCATATCACACCAGTGGCAGCTACAGTAAAAAAGGGTTAATGTTTTGTACTCCCCCTCATTGTAGCCCATACCACACAGACAAATGGGAGGCATCTGCGTATGTAAGTATGTGAATGGCCATGACCTAAGAGCAATAGCTGACTCAGTGTTGTGGATAACATACAGAATGGGCTTTGTGGGTGAGGTGCGTGACATATGTGCACAATCTGACAGCTGCATATTGCATTGTCACAGCTAGGTTAATAACCCTGTACCCATGAACTACCACCTAGGCAGTGGTCAACATAAAGGACACTGTGTGTAAGGGATGGTGGTATGCAGTTTACCTCCCTGAGCTAGTGACGTCATCAGGCCTGTTAGGTAGTCACAAGAGGCAACCCTAGTCATGACAGGGTGCCATCCATCAGCATGGAGATGATTGTACAGCCATACTCATCACTCAAGTAACCAATATCGGATCACATATCACCTTTAAGGAGTATTGCCCATGCTTGGATGGGCGACACCAGCCTTCGCGATCCTCATCTCTACTATGCAGCATGCTGCCTACCCTGCATAAAGACATGTCCAACACTGTGATGTTGGACATGCTACACTTACATATCCTGATCTGAAATACATACGTCATGGACAGCCACCTTCCTAGTACAAGGATCGCCACATACTGGACAGAGCCCTGTGCCATACACGTTACATACTCCTGCCATACTATGCAACCCTGTCCAGCAAAGCTGCACATTTCATCTCTGTCAGACATGGTGTGATGACCGCATGATAGATGTATCATTAACTGTCTGGATCAGTTATGTGGCACTGATTCACCTGGCGGCGGGAACATGGCTGTTGGATACAGCTAGAAAACCTTACATCCTATGCTCATACATGGCCCAGGGCATACACACTACTACAAGACCTTGGCCATACATGCTATAGTTGATAACCATCCCTGCAAATAACATCCGGCTAGCCATTGTCCCATGTGTATCACATGTGCAACACAGGCGATACGTGGCAGGATGTTGAACTGCTGTACAGTGCCGTGTAGATGTATATGGCAAAATACATGCATGTAAAGGTTTCCATGCACATGTCTGCATTGTCACAGGTCATGTCCGTTAAGGCAGTGTATGTGTTGATATGTGACATATACACAGCATCAAGGTCAACAGCATTAATGTGGACACATCCAGGCATGTGCTGATAGGTAAGAACACCAGTACAGGCAAACAGACATGCCCACATCAAGACAGCATTCACATGGAGTATGAGCAATGTAATGAGGTGACACACATATATGGTGATAATATCCAATCCCCATTGGGTGTTACATGTGTGTGACACAAACATGTCAGTGGTGTCAGTGTCATGAAGATTTGCAAAGACAACTGTTCATATGTACTAAATGTAATACACATGTATGTGCAGCTGTATCTCTGTGCATCTCTGAGATACTGTGACCTGTCTCCATCATTATGTCTTCCAGATATGCCTCGATCAAGACTGCCAGCTTATAGCCGCTTGGAGGATGAGGCCTTCATACCTTACCTCCAAGATAACTATGAGGTATTGTTCAGCCATATGCCACAGCATGCCCAGCGGCGTGATGACCTGTGGCAGGAACTTCGCAGGAGGATTAATGATGTGGGTGGCCATAACCACACCTACCAGCAGGTGCACAGACACTGCACGGACCTGATCAGACATGCAAAACAGCGTGCGAATGCAATCGCCAGGGAACAAGGTACAACAGGTGGTGGGCCACCAACCCAGCCCCCACTCACACGTACCGAGGAGCTACTGGCCAACCTGGGGATGCCATCAGAAGAGCATCCACAAACTCTAGCTGCCATCGTGGAGGTGGGTGTCTCCCAACCACCGAGCCTGGAGTTGCCTGGAAAGTCACTACTGTACATATAACTATTATATCCCATTTAGTTGCATGTGTCACTATACAATATGTAACGTAACATCATATGCAAGGTACGTTTACACACATGCCGCATACTATAGTATGCTACCCTGTGTATGCCCACATTTGCATACTCCATAGTATATCCTATTGTACTGGCGAATATGTTAACATGCACATTCCACCCTGTAGCTGTCATACAGTCATGGATAATGATCATACTGCTGTGTCACCCCTATATAGGTACCTCTGGCGTGCCGCAGAGACAGCAGGCCATTGCAGGTGAGACAGTTATCAGAATCAGGCATGTTAATGCACAGATCTATTCGCCATGTGGCCAGTTAACACATGTACACATAATGTATGGTCCAGTCACGATATACAGGTCACATCTTTAATCAATCACACTGGCTATCCATGTGCAATACATACAAACTAAATGAAACACCGACATGAAACCACAGAAACTGTCATTGCTAGATGTGTGGACAGCTGTGCCTACAACAGTGGAGGTGCTGTTCAATGTAGGAATATGTACTATACATCAGAACAACACATGTGGGGTACGCAAACAGTACTACACAGTGAGCTGGAGTATGGGCAGCCCACAGGATTCACCATTGTGGAATATGCCCCTGCAATGAGTGCACACATGGTGATGTGCCATCTGACATGTCCATGACATGTAGTGGTCCAGCTGCAACATTGTCTCACTATCCCATAAAACATACCCCACATACCAAACATACAACCCTTTGTCTGCATAACCCTGTGGACAGTGGAATATCTGACATCTATGGGTGTATGTCATATGGGACAACACAGACATGTGAGATAGATGGCCATCACAAACATTTGGCCAACACATATTCACACATGGCCATGGAGGATGGACAGAGACATGTAGCTACACACAGTAGATGTGATGTGTATACGTGTACACCCTGTTGTACATTGGCTACACATGGTCCAACTATATCCTTTGTTGAATGGTTATATAGCTGATGTGGAACACTGGACATCCTACAAGCCTGTACACAGCTTGTGGAGGTGTCACTTAATTCGACCACATAAGATGTGTTGAACATCATGAATATGTCACAGCATGGCAGTAGTCACCTGTACAGCATCCACATACATACACAGACACCACATCAGGCCACAGATACAGTACATTTCTCTTGCTGCTGTTGGACATCACTGTCAGCCGTGCACCTCGTGTGTGTGGTACATAAATGTCATGTGGGACATGGTGTATTGACAAGTCTGCCATGTGAGGACACAGTTGCCAGGCAGCTAAGAAAAATTAGCAGTTGTGCAGGGGTGTCATCCGTATGTCCTTCGATGACCTGTCACACATGACACATCATGGTTTAGTGTGTATACACCTCAGCGACATGGGTCACAATCCACAATATTTATGTATTGTGCATGCACACAGTCATGGCTAGGCACTGTGTGTAATCCGCACTGTATAGCAATAGAGACGCCTCATGATTCCATGCAATGGCACTGTGTCTGTACTTCACACTGTATAGCAATATAGATGCCTCATAATACCCTTCAATGGTCATGCACATCTGCTAAAAGTGCATTCTATCTGTAGGGCATACAGACAATAATGCAATGTGACACCATTACACCTCTGTACATGTGTCAGGACACCATTGTGTCAAACATGTATGCATGTCAATGCACACGTCAGCAGATTACATGTCATACTACATGTTAATGTCAAGGTCATATGCCTCACATCGGCCATGTGTACTGTTAACTTGTGCTGGTCCACATGGTGTAACACAGGGATGCATGCTTACTACCATGATTGTGTGAAATGCATGGCTTCTGCTATGACACATGCTTGCTGTTGTGTGCAACCCAGGGATGTATGATAACTACCACTATTAATGTCTGAGCTGCATGCCGTCTGCTGTATCATATGCATGTTGCATGCCTTCTGTCAAATCACATGCATGGTGTGTGTGCGTCTGTGTGTCTGTGTCTGTGTGTGTGTCTGTGTGTGTGTGTGTGTGTGTGTGTGTGTGTGTGTGTGTGTGTGTGTGTGTGTGTGTGTGTGTGTGTGTGTGCATCTGTGTGTGCATCTGTGCGTGTGTGTCTGTGTGTGCATCTGTGTGCGTGTCTCTCTTGTAATGTAGAGTCTTTGTTTGCCTTCACAGGTGATGTAGGTGCATTACCCTCCTGCGGTCCATCTGATGTTAGTGTCCCCACAGACTCTAGCAGTGATAATGGACATATGCTTGAGGTACAGGCAGGGTTGTCTTGGGGTTGAATCTGTGCCATTGGTTGCCATTCCACCTATATCCCCCTCTTCCCCGCATGAAGTTCTCATGCCAACACATATCCTATCACCAGTGGCCATAGAGGAAGGACAGTTAGCGTGTGTTAGCTTGGAACAGGAATGTGTGGTGGCTATGGAAGGTGTGTATTCACACCATGGTGTCAGTCAAATGACTGCAGATGTGCCACACAGGCATGTGGCCAGTGCTGCTCGTAGTAGGACCTCTGGCCGACATGCACCTACAGGACAGAGCGCAGCAGCTGGTGTCACCAGACTCATGTTTCAGACTGTAATGGCGGCACAGGCATGTGCTGAACTGCAGAACAGAGAAGGGCAGGGGCTTCAGAGGGCTGCTATCCATTCTTTAAATGACAATATCCAGGCATTGGCAAATGCTCATCAGCAGATTGCTGAAGTTTTGGACAGACGATTGGGTGACATGGTTGGAATCATTGACCATGGCAGGACAATTCGCGAGCGTGAACTGTCTGTGCTGGAACATCTGGTAGGAGTGAGGCATAGGGCACCTGGACATAGGCCAGCTACACCACCTGGTGCAGGTCTACGTGAATGAGCTACCTCACATGCCTGCTCCCATAGTGCCGGTAGCAGCAGCAGTGCAGCTGGTGCTGCGCTGTCCACACCAGGACACAGCAGGCTATGTGGACATGGCCCTGGATGGTCCCAATGGGGGCACAGTTCCAGTGGACATGTGTCATCAGACAGTACCCAATCTGTACCTCTGCCTGGTAGTGCCCGTGCAACCCCTAGCAGGCACAGGTCATGTGGCCATGGCCAGACACCGTGAACTGTAAATCCTGGTCTGTACAATCTGAAGCTGTCAATAATACCCCTGTGTAGGCCGGACACATGGCAGAACTGTGTGCACACATACATGCACACACCAGAAACATCTGTAGGGCACCACAACACTCACATGCATAACAACCACACATGGCCAATTAGATCACAGGCCCTAACCCACACACATGATGTCATCCACTGGTGCAGCCTAGGCCCCTGGCAAACATTATCACCCTGTGCATATAATGATGCCTGTGCCGCATCCCTGTCATCCACACCATCGGTGCAGGGACGTGCTCATATGGTCTGATGCACAGGGTGAACAGAATAGGGAGATAAGTGTATATTACAATTGTTGTGTACTGTTGACACACAGCAGACATACCATGTAGTACAGGTTTAGAATGCATTGTTTTATGTTCACAGTATGTGTCTTGATAACAACAGTCACAGCATGTTGGTAATGATGCCCTGCTTCCCTCCTTAAGGTCTAATTGCATGTGCCATTAAGTACCAGTGTTTGCAGTTTCCCATGTGTAAATGTGGACTACTCACAGGCATGTATGACAATACCAGCATGCTATATGTAGCCTCAACCTCACTGTTAGAAAGGCTGACATTCCAAAGATGTCTACACATCTACTGATCCAGGAACATGTGAGCTGTGTACTAAGCTACAATGGCTAGAGACGTGACATCCATACCGGGTGACATCACATGTACAGTTACATGGTGCGGAGGGTTTACACAGCGGTCTAGCTGATGTCAAGGGTAGAAGTCAGTTAATAGCATGAGGCCTCACTGTGTAGCAGTAATACACATTCACATTACAGGATGAGAACACACACACACACACACACACACACACACACACACACACACACACACACACACACACACACACACAGGTATTTGCACACATGTATTCAGACACAGTAACAAGCCCACACTCACGGGGTCAACGACACTGTGACACACACAAACACACACACTTGATAGTGTTGAGGTGAAGACCCCTGCCTATGTGGTAATCACCATTACAGTACTGTGCACCCACATGATGCGACACAGAGAATGAACATGTACAGGTAGTCAGTAATGCCAAAGACCGACGGCATCAACAGGGTAGTAGACTGCATCACCTGGAGGGGTTAGGGTTCCTATCTGTTCACTATGGTAGCATACATCCTCACTCCATGGACCAGACAGCCATACATACATACACACACTGTGGAGTCCACAACTGAATTCTCCTATGTCATGCACAAGCAGATAGCTAACATGTGTGTGATACACACACACCACCCCTGCCTATGTCTTGCTTTCTACACTGCAGTATGTACAGATCTCTGCAACAGTGTACAGGGGTGTGTAACAATTGGGATGTATTCCCCACCATACGTGGCATATATGGACACACAAGCAAACACACATGGCAGTACTCTGAATCAAACACCTGCTATCTTATGATATGTATGACAGACATGCAGCAGTATTGCCCACATTACAATGTACCAACGCTACCTTCAGCAATTGTGCTGCTATATGCACACAGGAGGACTTAAGTGTTACAGGTGTCAAGTGATTTACAGTCAGTGACACCCTGACCGCTGTGTAGGTTGCATGTCTTCACCTTCAATTAACAGAAACACAGCTTAGTGTTTGCACATGTTATGGTAGGATGGCTTGTGACACATCTGTGAGCTGTCTTCAGCAAACATCCATCTGCAAAGTTGGCCCACCACTTTATGTACACACATCCATCCATACCTCATGTGCATCTTACCATACTGTCAGTATTTCACCATATACAGGTGTCAATGATGAGGCTGCATTGCAACTGCATGTTGTAGTAAGACACAGATGAACTGCAAACATCAGCTACTGCACATGCATGGTAGCTGAATGCACACCACTACATGTACATGTGTGTAGGTCCTACATTCCTGTCATTTAGCCATGTTTGTATGCATTGCAATTGGTGGACATGTGTGATGACATACATGACACATGGACTGTTGTATGATAAGATAGCTGTCATGGGTAACCAGTACAGAGGGAATGTTAACTCAGTCAACATTGCTATCACACCTTATGTACTGTTAGCATTCAACAGTCATGGACCTACCTTCCTTGTGCATGCGTGTAATTGCTGTAGCCACTTGTCTGCATGAAGGACAGCAAAAGCTATGCTATGTACATATGTGCTGTGTCTGTGTGGGGCATGTACATATCCACAGCAGGTACATGTATGTCATATACAAACATGAGTGTGTTTACTGATGTACAGCAACAGTTATCTGTTACAGCTGTATATGACCCAGGGCCCTTGTTATGTGTACAGCCGACCTGGTTATGAACAGTGGTATCATTGCATTGCATAACACATGATAGAACCCTGTCAGTACATGAGTAGTCTGCACAGTTGCTGTAGAGCTAGGTAAAGTCCACTGGTCATGAGTAACATGGTGTTGTACTAATGTATGGATGTGTGTTGCTGGTCCAAGGACATGGTGATGTCTGAGGGTTACATCCTAGAATGCGGCTTTTGACACTGTGATCTGCACCTGACACATCTGTGATGGCTTTTGAGAGTGTACTGATCAGTACATGTGAGTGGCCTTCATGTACGTGGGGACACTGACACCTGGAGCGGTCCGTAACGGTGTTATGGCCCACATGTCTATATCTGAGGTATACGGTGGTAGTGCTATTGTGCACAACTGAGCCTTATGCCAGGTGTTCCTCACTGCCCAGATGTCAGTATTCCCCATTGTTGGATCTAGATTGGCAGCTGTGATTACGAACGCTACACATCTAGCACTGTATAGCATACACATACAATGCAGTTGTCCTCTAGGTGTCAGGGTGTTTACCTGGTCTCAGGACATTTGTCTATGAGTGGTACTATATGGGCGAAGTAGCCACTCCTGGCAGAACATCGCCACAGGTGGTATTAGTGTGCCAGGTTTAGATTGGTACAGCTAAGGTGATGGACAGCAGCAGACGTTTTGTAGAAGACCGGTGTCAGATATATGTAGTGCAGCGTTCATGCTAACAATGATGACTATAGACACATTGTGCCCTTCCATGTTTAGAATCAGAGTGCATACAAGACAGCCCTTTGCTACTAAGTGTGTGAGCATGCCCAGTATGCCGTTGCGTAGATGGACACACAGTGCATTCCAAACGGACGTGTGCTACTGTGTGAGCATGCCCAGTGACACCTTGTGTCGGTTATGTGCCTCTATGTGTATGGGCATGACCATTGTAATCCTGTATAGCGATAGCGGTCATCCAGGCAACAGATGGCCATACCCCACTTCAGGATGGATTCCTACATTGAACACACTGGTTCACAGGTATGTACACCATAACTGCCAGCATCCATGTCGATGTCCACATTCCTAGAAGGTCATATTGACTGTCTTGAAAGGTGTAGTGTCTGTGGTGCGTCTCATATCTATGTAGTGTTGTAATAGTGGTCCGTAGATAGGCAGTTGTCCTGCTCACACCACTGGTGTGTGTTTGTCTCCGTCTGCCTTGGGACAGTAATATGCTTTTAGACTGCTCACACTCCATACAATCCCTATCGGCATCTGTTCCATTGTTGATGATGTCACCCACCTAGAAGTATGCCTCTGGGAGTGCTGTGATCCTGTAATCTCGGTAGTGCGTTCTGTAACAGTGTAATGCTGTAGTATGGTAAGGTAGTTAGGTCAATGTTCTAATCCCAGCCCTGCCGTGTGTGTGTGTGTTTCCAGCTGCCTGGGGACAGAGTAATGCTTTTAGACTGCTCACTCTCCATACAATCTCTATCGGCATCTTTTCCATTGCTGATGATGTCACCCACCTAGAAGTATGCCTCTGGGAGTGCTGTGATCCAGTAATCTCGGTAGCGCTTTCTGTAACTGCGTAATGCTGTAGTGTGATAAGGTAGTTAGGTCTATGTTCTAATCCCAGCCCTCCCAATTGTGTGTGTGTGTTTCCATCTGCCTGGGGACCGAGTAATGCTTTTAGACTGCTCACTTTCCATACAATCCCTATCAGTGAGTTTTCCATTGCTGATGATGTCACCCACCTAGAAGTATGCCTCTGGGAGTGCTATTATTCAGTAATCTTTGTAGTGCGTTCTGTAGCTACATAATGCTGTAGTGTGATAGAATAGACAGGTAGGTGTTCTATTCCAAGGCATGACAAGGGTGTGCGTGTTTGGCAGTCATATCCTATGTGTTGGTATCTGTGAGTGGCTAGCTCCAGAATGTGTTGAGTGTGTTTTGTTGTTTTCCTATGTAGTGTCTACAAATGTCATAGTCGCCCAAGAGACTGGGTTGGCAAGACATGCACATACATTCGCCAATAGGTCTGGTGAGTAAATGTCAGCAGCCCTACTCTTACCCTTAATACAGTCTGACCCATGTGACGCAACGAAACACACTTGCCTTGATAGTAACAACACTACATAATGCAGGTGGCACTTGTGGTTTCCTTTTCATTCTTGTCTAATGCTTTGGTGTCATGTGGTCCACTGTTGTGATATAAATTCTATATCTACGTATGTGTGTGTATATCTATATGTATGTGTGTGTGTGTGTGTGTGTGTGTGTGTGTATGTGTGTGTGTGTGTGTGTGTGTGTGTGTGTGTGTATATATATATATATATATATATATATATATATATATATATATATATATATATATATGTGTGGACATTAGCACACATAAATCTACATGATGGAATACATGTCCTATACTATTGAATGTCTGTGCTGTATGATCTGTACGTGATCACCTTGGATGTATGTATATCTGCCATGGCTTAGTGATAAAGCACATTGTCTGTGGTGTGCAGGGTCCCGGGTTCTAGTCGTGTAGAGACCAGTTATTTTGTTGCTGGGAAGAACAAGGGACATCGAATATGGTGATAGTAAGGCACCTTTAACCAGTTGTTTGTGGATCTGAGCGACAGTAAGTAGTGGTTATTATTTTGGAGGATCAGTTTGGGTCATATAACTATGCATTAGAAGACAATACTATGCAAATGAGGTTGAAAATAGTGAATCCCGTTTATCCCCAGGGTGTGATGCAGATCCCAAGAGTGTATGTGTATAGATAGCTGGGTGCAGGACTCGAATATAGATGAAAGCATGGGGGGTGGGTGTCAGGCATACTGTACGTACATTGGAGCCCTGTGTCTCGGGATTGCTCCTGCTTTAGCACATCTAAGGTAGGGGTGTGTCTATACCTGACTAGTGAAATTGGGAGGGACAACAGCAGTAGTGTAGTCAAGGTGAACAAGCTGCGCAAACAGGTGATAATTAGCACAATCAGCAGATTACATGCCCAGCCCAGCCCAGAACACTACGGTAAATTGACCAAGCACCATACACACAGGTTTCTTCCACACTCTACACCACCGGTGTATACATGCGGGGACATTTCTCGACACAATCCAACCAAATGAGAAGGGCTGCAGCAGGCAACATAGACCAACATGTGCAGGAGGCTGAGGGTGGTGAGGATGTGAATGCTGCCGAACAACCCTTAGTGAGGAGACAGAGAAGATTTTACAGACTCAGGGTAACCTACCAAGGGATACATGAGCTGGAGATAGTGGAGTGCTATGGGGTGGACAGAGTCCTCCTACAGCAGCTTGTTGAGCTGTACCGGCCACACCTGACACATCGAACAGGCCGAGGGAAACCCATCCCAGTAGATACCAAGGTATGTGTAGGCCTAGGTATACTGGCCACAGGTACCTCCCAAAGCACAAATGGGGATATCATGGGGATCTCACAGGCATCTGCATCCAGAGTAATGCACCAGTTCCTAGATGCCATGTCACCACATGCCAGTGAGCACATACATGTCCTCAACACATGTGAGGTGTTGACCAGCAATATGCGTCTCTTCCACCTAATGCCAGAATGCCCTGGGGTACTTGGTGCTATAGCCTGCATACATGTACGATTGGGTGCTATAGCCTGCATGCATGTATGCATCAAAGCACCACCCGGTGAGCAGGGTAGGGCCTACATTAACCACAGGGGCATACCCTTCATGAACAGCTAGGTCATATGCGATGGCCAGAGCATTATACTGAATGTGTGTGCTGGCTGCCCTGGAAGCTATGACGATTCCGATATATGGCATCTGACGCAGCTGTACCACACCTTTGCCAATATGGGCATCCTCTACAGTCACCTAGTGGGGGATGCTGGGTAATCACTGGAGTCATGGCTGATGACACCCATCAGCAATGCACACACACCTGAACAACTACACCATAATGAGGCACAAGCACAGGCAAGACATATAATTGAGCGTGTGTTTGGGATGCTCAGGCCACAGCACCGGTGTCTGGACTCATCCGGTGGAGCCTTGCAGTATTCACCAGCTACATGCACCCAAATTGTTATGGTATGTGCTATGCTATACAATATGATCCTGCGGAAATAGTTGCAGCAAGAACAGCATGGGACAGGGCCACACAGCCCCCAACCAATGCCAAGGCCTGTACAGGCACAGTGTGACTCAGAGGAGGAACTACCTGAGCTGGACCCAGTAGGCGAAAGGAGGCGTGCACAGTTTGACCTGCCCTTGGCAAAGAGGCAACGCATGTTATATGCACCGACACAGTAGGTACCCAGGGAAATTCACCCTCTCTGACTCACACAGACAGTAAAAGGGATGCCAAATATGACACTACCTGTGCTCAGCCATGTATAGGAAGTGCACTGTGTGTATCCGACATAGGCAGCCCTCCAGCACCATCCTCAGGTCTGGCACACCCTCAAGGTAAGTCAATCAACCTACCAATTGGCAGTTGTATTAGAATGTGTTTTTACCTGTAGCTATGGTATGGATGTGAGCATACAAGGGAATTTGGTGGCCGAATGTTAGGGCAGCAGACAGTACACGTCCATAGTGGCACCATGACATCCGTAGCACATACCGGGGTCACAATAGTAGCCAGTAGTACACAGGGTGTCCTAACCCACTGCAGGTTATGGGCTGAACATCATGTGTGTCCATACAGCCCACACAAGTCTCAAACAGCTGGACAGGTGTAGACCAATACAGACAAATGCTATACAATGGCCTCTGGATATGCCCAATGGATGACCCCAACCCCCACAGACACACACACAGACTACAGCAGGCCAGGCAGTTGGATGTAGGTTGTGAAGGTTAGGACGTCTGAAACCACTATGCTGGTAATTAAAGCTAGAATCTGACGTACACTGGTATGCCTCTAGCCAGCACATTAGGTAGGTCCACACACTGAAATGGAGTACCTGGCAAACCAGTACAGTAGTAGCAAAAGTGTACAACTGTCAGCTGTGCCCCCCTTTCAACGTACACATGTGAAAGTCATGTGCCCCACCCCTGGTGCTGTGTAGGAATGTGGATACAGTTGGATGTCCCTCCACACTGTGCAGAAATGGAGCAATAGTCAATGCCACATGACCGTTGGCTACCCTGCAGACACAGCATGCCACCTGTCAGTGTATAACGCAGGGGTCGGCACCACAGTACTGATTACCTGGACATGTGACACATGTGATCCAGTTGACCATACTGAGCATGCTCAAACACAAGAAGGTATGATGGTAATGTCAGTCGACAACATGGGTAACGGTCATACTGGGCATACTCACACACTTAAACACAAGACGGCCAGGTCTGCAAACACCAGTGGTCCGGACATATCT